>NW_020837958.1:28533277-28631705 GCF_003676395.1 Aethalodelphis obliquidens
CACACACACACACACACACACACACACACACACACACACACACACACCCCTTCGGTCCTGTCTCTGTGTGTCCTCACTTTCCCAGCTCCACCCGGAGTTCTCTTTCTTTTGCCTCTTGTGTGTCTTCACTCCTACTTGTTTTATTAGAACACCTAGTATGTGCCAGGCAGGTGTTGCACTAGTGCTTTATGTCAGCTGTCTCATTGACTCCCCATAGCCACTCTATGAAGTAGATGCTAGTATTATGTTGCCATTTTACAGATGAGAAAGTCAAGGTCAAGAGAGATTAACTAATTTGCCACAGAAGTTAATGGTGATACTTCTGCTCACACACAGGCATCCCTGATTCAAAAGCTGAGTTCTTAACTTGTAGGCTACAAGCCTCCCTTCTCTGGGCTTTGAGCTGGAGTGGAGTGAGTGCCTCAGGAAGAAAAGATGCTGCCCATTCTCCCCTCCCCTCTGCTCCACTGTCTCACTTACCCCTGGAGTAGGAGCTCCCTGAAGATGAGTTAGCAGTAGGAAAGTTTCAGGCTCCGAGGGGTTGGGGTGGTGGATTTTGTGAGTTTATTTCCCCCGTTGTCATTATTATTGCTGTTGGTACAATATACTATAAAAGTCAGGAAGGAAAAAAGGCAACAAAGGAGGGATTGGCGTCTTCAAACTTTTTTGATCGTGTATATCCTATTAATAAATTAGCATGTACCCTAATATATGCATAATCATAAATTATATTCATAAACTGCTGTGATAATGTACCTATAAGACATATACATGCACACTTAAAAGGATGATATAAAAATAAACATGAATAGATGTTCTAATATTTTCTTCCTGAACTGAAGTGGGTCATTTGAGCACCTCAGGGTTGAGTGTGCCCCCCTATAGAGACCTCTGCGTCCCGCCAGTTATCTGATAAATGCTCTGCTACTGTAGTCCAGTGCCCTGTGAGAGAGGGCATATCTACCTAGACATTCCATTTTTAGGTGCTCTGATTTTCAGAAGCAAAGCAGGCAGGCACAGCCCTTCCAGGCCTCATGGTTTTTGCTTAAATTCTTACCAAATTGCCTGGAGCTAAGGGGGAAACTCTCCTAGATGCTGCACTGGCTGCAGTCCTTTGCTGTTATTCCTGAGCCCCTCATTCAGTCCCCAGTAGCTTTCAGACATCCTAGGGTACAAGGGAAGGCTGTTTCCAGGGGGCTTGGGTATAGCCCAAGGGTTGGTGAGGATGTGGAGAAACTGGAACTCTTGTGCATTTGCTGGGAACGTAAACTGGTGCAGCCACTGTGGCAAGCAGCTTGGCAGTTCCTCAAAAATCTAAATAGAATTACCATATGATTCAGCAGTTCTACTTCGAGGTGTATACCCAAAGGAATTGAAGGCAGGAACAGATACTTGTATGCCAATGTTAATTGAAGCATTATTTACAGTAACCAAAAGGTAGAAATAACCCAGGTGTCTATCTAAACAGATGAATGGATTAATAAAATGTGATATATATACAATGGAATATAATTCAGCCTAAGAAGAAATGAAATTCTGATATATTCATTCATCATGGATGAAACTCGAAGACATCATGCTGCTAGACACAAATGGGCAAATACTGTATGATTCCATACATGGGGGATAGACACATACAAATACAGAGAAGCAGATGGATGAGAGGTTTTCAGGGGCTGGGGGCAGGGAGGAATGGGGAGTTATTGCTAATGAACGATTATAATGTTTCTGTTTAGGGTAATGAATATGTTTTAGAAGTAAATAATGGTGACAGTTATGCAACACTGTACATATAATAAAATAAGAAAAAAAACTTAAAAAAAAAAGAATAAGCAAGGAGAGGAGGCTGGGGGCTGGGGTGGAGAGACAGGCAGTTAATTCCTCGTCTGAATGTGTTACCACTGCCGATCAGATGCCAGACTGTCCCTTTCCCTGTAGGCACCTGTGCCTGGCGTTAGGGCTGCTAGAATGGGATACCTGTGGCCGTGCCCTGGCTGTACAGGTAGCTCTCCAGGCCCCCCAGGGGAATGGGCATCAAGATTTAGGCCATGAAGTAGGGCCATTTGTCCCCCTTCTTTGCCCTCTCCCTAGTCAGCTGATGACAGCTTTGGTACTGCAGCCCAGCACCCTGTGATCGAGGACACACCTTTCTGGGTGTTCCATTGTGAGAGCTCTCGGATTTTCAGAAGCAGGTAATGGTTTTTCTCTGAGGGCTGGAATCATGAAGTAGGGCAGACAGGTTTCTTTGGAGTTAAATTTAGGGCTTAGGATCCAGGGGTGGCAGAGAGAAGCTGTACTTAACAGCTATCGCACCACCAAAAAAGAAAAAAAATGTCCTAAATTAAGCAAGGTACATGGAACCTGAAGACACTTCAGCCAAATTGGAATAAGTACCTCTAAAAATAAAAGGTGCTGAAATCTGGAAAATACCAAATATGGCTTCTTGTTCAGGTGCTTGCTTCTCTGCCTTTCTGTTTTCGTCACCCTGTCCCAGTACTGCAGCTGTACAGAGACAACGTCACCCTCGTCCCGGAGGAATGGACTGTGTACAAGGCCTTGTCTTTCATGATGAGCTGTCCCTGGGGTGGGGAGGCGACTGGCAGATGTCCCCGGGTCACAGTGGCTGCGCCCTCTCCTCATCACCCCCTCTCAGAATGCCTGTTTAGCTCTTGGATCTCCTGGGGAGGGCTGCCTTTAACTCCGAAACACCCTTGGTGCCACCAGTTCCCAAGGCTCCAGCAGCCAATTGCCGCATCTTGGGCACTTGATGTTTTTGTTGTTGTTGGTCCTGGGCACTGGGCAGACCAGGTGCATGAAAGATTCTTAGAAACACAGGTTCAAGGGAGGATGCACAAGGGCAACATCAAGGTGCCTGTTCCCACAGATAGAACTTGAGTTTGCAGGACTTACAGTTGTTTCAGGAAGTGAGTGTTACATGAGACAATAATAACAATAATAATAGTGAAAGATACTGGGTACTTACTGCATTTTGGGCCTGTCTCCAGGGGTCTTTATGCAGACAACCTCATGAGGTGGATATTGTGATCATGCCCATTTAAAGTGAGAAAACTTAGGCTAAGTATCCTGCTCAGGGCTACACAGGCAGCAAGAGGTAAAGATGGATTTGAACCCATGCAGTCTGTCTCCAGGGCCTGTGCACCTCGCTACGTGTGAGTCAGTCATTTCTGTCAAAGCCACAGGGCTGCCTCCTCACCTGGGGCACAGTTTCAGGACTCAGGGCTTTGCTCCTCCTCCCACAGCCTGCTTTTTTGGGAAAAAGGACAGAATAAAAGTTGCTCCGCTCTCCCCCTATTTGCTCCCCTGCTCCCCTGCTGGATGGGGGCTGATGTCAGCCTGACTGTGGCACGCAGGCTCCTGCTTTCTGCATTTTGCATTTGGTCAGGCCTACCATGGACATATTTATCAGACACCTACTATGTGCCGGGCCCTATGTTAGGTGCTTCCCTCATAGTATCTCCCAACAGCCGGTGAGTTAGGTATTACTGCTCCCAATTTACAGGTGAGAAAGCTGAGGTTCAGAGCGGTGAACCACTTGCCCAAGTTAAATAGCTAATTAATGGCAGAACCTCAGTTTGATCTCAGGACCATCTGATTAAAAAAATCTCTGGCCTTTCCACCCTCTTCCAGGAGGGTGCAGTGGGGCTGCCGTGACCTTCCATACTCCTGGCTCTGCCAAAAGCCTGTCTCCGGCTTTGATGATGCCAGGGTAGGTCTGAGGACCAAGGTTGAAACGACACATGCCCTTTCTGGGAGAGATGCTGCGGGTAGAGGTGGGTGAGGAGGGTCCTCATGCTTCCCCCAAGTGTCCTGCAGATCCTGCCCCGGGGAGAGTAACAGCTAGGACGCCCCCTTTGGGCACGGCCAGGGGTGGGTGCAGGGCTAAGGGCCTCTTTTCTGGGCCACTTCTCAGGTTGCCTGTAGCCGTAACTGTAAACTCTCTGGAAGGAGCTCTTGGCTGCCGGTTGGAAGCCGCGGCAGGGTCAGTGCTTTTGAGGGGCCAGGACAGGTGTGAGAAGCAGGTGCTCTTCTGCCTCTGAGACTTGTCCTCCCATGAGCTGCGGAGCCTGGAATCAGGATTACCTGAGGGAGCTGGCGGCCTTTCTGCAGCCCTTTCTGGCTGAGCTGCTGAGATTCTGTCATCTCTTTGGGAGCCTCGGGCATCCTGGTGAGTGTCAGAGAAACCAGCCTGGGGCGGGGGTAGTTTGGGGACTGTGCTGAGGAAACTTTGCTCGATGACCTGATTTTTCTAAAACTTGAGGGCTTTGTGTTTTGGGTTTGGAAAAAGCCGTAACCCGGAAGTGAGGAGGAATATATTTCAGAAAATCAGGCTCTTCAGCCTGAGACCCCCCCAAAGGCAACAACCGGCAGTGGGTCCTGCAGGAGTGCAGAGGGGAGCTGCTGGCTGGGTCTGTTCCTGGGGAGGACAGACTGCAGAGCTGGGCAGCGGGGACTGAGTGATGAAAGGAAGCCAAAGTTTCAGGACAAGTTTGGGTTCAAGGAGTTGGCAGGTAACTGGAGTGAGAGCTTCTTCCCTGCCCTGGGCCAGCCCTCTGTGTGCCTCAGTGTCCCCTTTTGTACACTGGGGGTGAAATCCCTTGGAGTATCGGGAGGCCTCAGCCTCGGGGGTGTAGCTGTTACACAGTTGTTGTTGTCGTTATTTATTATTTAAGCACCTCTCCTGTGGCTGACCGGGGGCCTGTGAGTGGAGTATCACCTTGGGCTGTGGGAACCCTTTCTCCGCTGGACCCTGCAATCACCTGTTTGTAGTTAGTACCTGCTGCTTACCGGGACTGCAGCAGTTGCTTCACGTGGGTTAGTGACGGAGGCCAGGGAGCCCTCCCGGAATCCCCAGGGCAGCTCTTCCCTTCTCTTGTGGACTCCTGCAGCACTTGTTTCTGCAGTGTGGCTGTGCATGTCCCCCTCTCCCTGCCTTCTGTTCTTCTCCCCCCTCACCAGGGACTGGCCTGATCCTCACTCTCCTGGCACCCAGGTCTCAGGAAACATTTGAGTAAATGGGCGGGGTGTGGGGGGTTGTGTGTGGAATCTAGATCTTCAGTGGCTTCTCATCTCGTTACTGTTTCCTGGCTCAGCTCAGGCCCTGGGTGCCACTTGGTGGCTGTGCCGGCTTCTCCAGGACTGGTGGGACTTAAGGCTGTGATGGCTGCGGGAGTGGGGCTGGGGGGCTGCCAGTGGCTGCATACGGGGCAAAAGGAAACAGGAGCCAGTGTCCAGGAGTGAAGGAAACTGAAAGGACGTGTGGCCCAAGGTGGACAGAGAAGCCGGTTCACAGCAAGGGTTATGGTTGGTGGAGCCACGCGGGGGATGGATTTGAGGGGTGAGGGTGTGTACGTGAGCTTGGTCTGGGCTGGAGAGTAGAGGCCTGGGGCATGGGGTGCACAGGAACCCGGAACCCAGGCTGTCACTCATCTCCTTGTCATCAGTGGGTGCCTTGGGGGCAGTAGGTTTCAGCCCTAAAAATCCACCAGTGTCACCTGGGCTCCTCCCCCTGGGCTTGGCCTGGGGTGAGCCACATATGGAGGTGCAGGCCTGTGTGGCTCGGAAGGGCCCCTCCACGCAGGGGCCATGTTTTATGGGAAAGCTGGAGCCAGGAACCGCACCTTGATAAAAAAGTGTTTTCATTCTCGGGGGCGTTAATTAACACAGATTAGATTTCAACTGAGTGGGCCTTTTGTTGCAGGAGCCTTTCTAATCACCGTAGTTTCAATACTGCTAGGTTTCACTGAGCCAATTCAGGTTCATTACTTTGGCCTGTTACCACCAAAGGTGTTCAGCCCTGATGTTATTACTTATGGCCCCACTGGGTCCAGTTTTTCAAACTCGATTTAACTACTGGCCTGGCATCTCTCTCAGGTATCACCCTCGTAGGGTGCTGAGCCTGGAAAAAGATAACCCAAGAATGTAGGCACGTTTTCTTGGCTCTCTGAATTTTATTAAACATTTACAAACGTGTTTTCTTCAGTTTCCCGAGGTAATCTGGCACAAACAAGATGGGCTTCAAAAGTTCTTTCCAGTTGCCATATTTATGAATAATTCCATCAGTTCTCACTGTATGGAGACAGACTGGAAAGGAATCAGACAATGGTGGAAGGGAAGCCAGGCTGAAAGTTGGAAAGAAAGGCTGCCATGGCTGGCGGTGGGTCACCAAGTGTAAAGACAGGGAGCTTCCTGGCTCAGGCAGGGGTTTGGGCCCCCAGGCCCATCCCCCAGCCGTGAGGCTTCTGTTCTTGCAGTAGACACTGCCTGTGCTTCTGGGTGAGAGGCTTCATGATTCTTTTTCTTTTCAATATTTTTTCTCTGGTTATATCTGCTGTGTAATTAAGGAATTAGCAAATAAGAAAATATGTTACCCAGTATCCTGCCACCCCAAGATAATGGCACTTAAGATCTTAGCATAGTTCCTTCTAGATTTTGGGGGGCATTTAAAAATATTATTGCGGTCTTACACTCTTCATACATAAGTCTATATATCTTGCACTTGCAGGATAGTTATTTCTTTTTATTATTATAGAAACAATTCATATTTGATTGTAGAAAATTTGGAAAATACAGAGGAAAAGCATAGAGAGGAAAAATAAAAATTGCACTGATTATATTTCCATCCAGAGAGAACCACTCTTTGTGACTGTCTATGTGTGTACACTGCCAGTCTTTCTTTTCTCAAGCATATACACACATTATCTCTCACCACAAATTGGGGTCATGCATATACAGACATCCTTTCTTTTCCCTTTTTACTTAAAAATATCCCATGAATGTGTGTCATGACATGAAGTTTTGCTTTGAGACATGATTTTAAAAAAAATATTTGTTTATGTGAAATTTATGTAATATAAAATTAACCATTTTAAAGGGAGCAACTCAGTAGTATTTAGTACATTCACAATGTTGTGCAACCAGCACCTCTATCTAGTTTCAAAACATTTCTATCCTCTAAAGTAAATCTCCTTACCATTAAGCAGTTTCTCCCCATTTCCCGCAGCCTCTGGCAACCAGCCAATCTGCGTTCTGTCTCTATAGATTTATCTGTTCAGGATATTTCATGTAAATGGAATCATACACGAGACTTGATTTTTATTGGCTCATAGTATGCTTGTATGGATCTATTTGAACAGGCCCTTGGTCTTCAGTGTAAGGTGTCATCATCAGGGAGCTGGGATTCTGCCATATGGATATACCATAATTTGTCTAATCCCTTATCTTTGGACACTGAGGTTGTTTCCATTTTTTTAATGTCTACAAGTAATAATGTGTTGAACATCTTTGTGCCTAAACCTTTTTAAAAATTTCAGATTAGAAAGGACACACATTCTCGAATATCCCGTGTAATTTAGTTTGAAAATGGTTATGAAAGAAACTCCTTTTTTTGTCTCCTCGAATGAAAGACTCTAGCCTCTAACCTTCGGTCTGCCTGTTGCCTTTTTTGACAGTTTTATATCTTCCATCAAAGCCATTCTTTGGTAAGCGTGACTAATGCAGCTTTAAACCGTGCAAGGTGATAATACCTCACATGTCACAAAGGTAGCGCTTAAGAAGGTAGCACTTAAACCTGCCACTTCCGTTGGGATCATCTGGGCTGTTTTTGCGGAATCTTTCTGTTCTTCAAGGGCAACTTTTGCAGAGACTGGTTAAACTGCTTTAGATTTAGTTGACAGGGCTGGCCAGTGCTTGTGGAACTTGTAGCTGACAGAGACCTCGGGTAAAAGCTGTTGTTTCCTGTCTCTCATCCAGGTGCAAGAAGTGCCAGCATGAGCCTGGCTCTGAGATGCTCTGTGTAGACAGATTGTGGATTAGGGCTTAGCCAGGAGCAGCCTTCATGGAGAGACTTCAGATCTCCTGCAAGATCCAAGACTGGCAGGATGTTCCTTTACCCCTGTCACAGACCTGGATTAGGTGTTATTAAAATGTGAGCTACTTTTGACTCTTACTGTGGCATTGTGAGCATGGGATCGTTGAAGGGTCCTTGGCTGACTTTGTGGGGAGAGAGAGAGAGAATGAGAGTGAGTGCACAACACAGAACGAGCTGATGGGAGACACACCGAAGTGAGGTCTAAGCTTTGCTGTGCCATTAATTAGCTGTGTGACGTTGGGCAAGACATGCTACCCTCTAGGAATCAGGTTATCTGTACTTTAGGTGGGTGTTGACTTGCCCTGGGCATTAGCCCCACTTCAGAATTGCACTTGCTGGACCATCCTTGATGACTCTTCCCTCCAAGCCTAGCATACAGTGCCTGGGGCAGAGTGAGCCTCCACATGAACAAGTTTGGGCACACACATGTGCACACGCACACACACACACGCACACACACATTCCCTGAGCTACTCCGTTGTGATGACAGAATGTGCCTATTTGCCTGGTCCCTATGGAAATTATCCAAAAAGAATATATTCCTACAAACTAGATCACTGGGTACGGTTTTCCCCCAACTCTGCTTTCTAAGTGGCTGTGTATGTTCTCTGAAATCTTCCCTTTTCTAGATGACTGGATCTCTAACCATGCCTCGGTCATTTTAGATCCCTTGTGTGGGCTCACTAGGCCTACCTTCACTTGATATAACTGGGAGCGGTCCTTACCGTTCCATCCTGCTCCCTGCCCACCATTCTAGAGCTTTCTAGAGGTAGTCTTGACTGTCTTTTATGGTCATTACAGACTGCTGGCTCATGTTTGACACAGCTTGGAGGAAGAGAACCTCCGAATCTATGTAGATCAGTAACTTTCTTTAAGCTTTATTGATTCTGAGCTTAAGTGTATACATTGTTTTCTCTAATAGTCTGTAAACGACTGACTTATTCAATTAATTCAAACATTAACTGAACCTCTGCTGTGTGCCAGACACTATACTAGATGCTAGGGAATCAAAGATAAGTAAATCATGATCCCTCAAGATGCCCCAGTCCAGTGGGGATGAGCAGATACATAAACAACTGCAATGGGACAAGTGTCCTCTTGTGGATTTGTATAGAATGCAACAGGAACACAGAGGGGAGGGCAGTTCATTCCATCGATAGGCTCAATAGGAAGCAACATTGAACTGGGCCTCGAAGGATGGGTGGGATGTTGCCATATGGATGGGTAGGGGAAGAGTATTCTGGAAAAAAACTTTCATTCCATTCATTTGTTCAGCAAGTCTCTCCTTCTAGTCTACCACAGTTCAGGCACCATGGTTTGTTAGTTTAGATTTTCTTCTTTATATTCTCTAGGGTGTCTAGCATAGTGCTTTGTATACAACAGTTGTTTGGGAAATATTTGAGTAAATTAAAATCCATCTGATAGGTAAGGGAAGTAAAAATTACTCTGACATCTGCAGAAACTGAATTTCAGGTGAAACAGTGTATATGGAAATAAAGCATGAGACAACTATAAGGTGTGTACATAATATTTACCTCTCTTGTTAGCTGTTTTTATTTTGTTCTCTTCCCAAGAAATTTATTTGGAGGATTTCTGTGACCTTTCAAGTAATTATGGCATTCTATAATTATTAGTTTTTTATTCTGTGCTCTGATAGTGCTGGATAAAAGAACATTTATGGTGATGTTTTAATTTTATTTAATGATTATTTTGTTATTGTTCAACAAAATATATAGGGTGAGAAACCCTACAAATCCCTCTTAACTTGTGGAGGTCCCTCGTCTTTGTGTTAAGTTTGCTTCTTACCTACTGAAGCCCAGAACTTCCTTTCTGACTTCTCCATTCAGTTCCTGTGGGTCTGAGGGGTTATTTTCTGAACTTTATATAAGTTTATGTTTGGTGAGTCAACTTTCTGATCATGATAAAGGCCAAATCATTCTTTCATAAACCTTTGTGATTTGTCACATTCCCGTCTTTCCAGTTTCTTGAGGAGGAAGAGAAAGAAAAGTAAGCACCCTCTATATCTGCTTTGCATGTTCCTGCAGAGTAAGTAATAGACTTCATTTATTTGAACAAAAAAAGTAAAATAAAATATACACAAATTAGAAAACATTGTCTAATCAACCAGGTAAATTTATCTTTAGGAGGTAACTTAAGATGTGCCCTTAAATGCAGTACTATTTATTCAAACGCTAGAAGTTAACCAGTAAAGAGCTCTGATGCAAACTTTGTCAGTGTAAATTCTTCTATTTTGGTGCAAAATTAGAACATAAAATGAAATCTTATATTTCAATCATGTGACCAAAGGTCTTAGTTTATTACCTTCTGAAGAGCCCTGGTCCTCACCATTTGGTCTAGCTTATTTAATTTTTAAATTGGGGTGGTGTGCATAATTGCTCTTATTTTTTTTTATTTTTTATTTTTGCGGTACGCGGCCCTCTCACTGTTGTGGCCTCTCCCGTTGCGGAGCACAGGCTCCGGACGCGCAGACTCAGCGGTCATGGCTCACGGGCCTAGCCGCTCCGCGGCATGTGGGATCTTCCTGGACCAGGGCACGAACCCGTGTCCCCTGCATCGGCAGGCGGACTCTCAACCACTGCGCCACCAGGGAAGCCCTGTTCTTATTCTTTTTTTTTTGAACTGTCAGGCTTCCTGTAGATTACAGTGACTGTAGAACTCACAAGACCTTTCTGATAATTTTCTTGGATTTCACTTTAAAATTTTTATTTATTTATTTATTTTTTGTCTGTGTTGGGTCTTCGTTGCTGCACACGGGCTTTCTCTAGTTGCGGAGAGCGAGGGCTACTCTTTGTTGCAGAGTGCAGGCTTCTCATTTCGGTGGCTTCTCTTGTTGCGGAGCACAGGCTCTAGGCACATGGGCTTCAGTAGTTGCAGCACATGGGCTCAGTAGTTGTGGCTCATGGGCTCTAGAGTGCAGGCTCAGTAGTTGTGGAGCATGGGCTTAGTTGCTCCGCGGCATGTGGGATCTTCCCGGACCAGGGCTCGAACCCGTGTCCCCTGCATTGGCAGACGGATTCTTAACCACTGCGCCACCAGGGAAGTCCCTCTTTGATTTCTTCATACTCATATATTCTTACGTTCATTTAGTCATTTAACCAATACAAGGCATTTAGCTGATTACTATGATGAAGACCAAGGTTTAAGAATAGTCTATGAGACTGTATAATCCAGTAGGATCTAATAGTATCATCTCCATGCCTCTACATAAGCTGTTCCCTCTGCCTGGAGTGCCCTTTGTTTGTCCCCTCTTGTGCATGTGATAACTTAATCCTTAGCCTTCAAGGCATAGCTCAAACCTCCCTGTCTTGTTCAGGGCAGTGGATCCCCCAACCTTGGCTGTAGATTCCTAGAAAGGAACTTCAGAATTATTGCAGTGGTTCAGCAAATTCACATGGATACTAAACATCTGCAGACTGAATAAACAATATGTCATTTGTCAAAAATATTATTTTTCAAATGTATGTAGATGCCATTGTGAAAAATGAAATTAAAATATTTAAATTTAATTAAAATGCCTTACTAAATTCATAGTAGCTCTTTGTCCTTTTGTATTTTTACAGTAAAAAATACTAAAGGTATAACCGTTACAATGGAGGTCTATGAATTTTTTAAAGTTAAAAATCATTATTCTTACTTGTTTTAGTTAGGGTTATGTTTAGTTGCAAAAGATAGAAAACCTGACATAACAGAGACTTACTTAAAGAAATTTATTTCTATTTTACACAAAAGTCTGGAGATAGTCATCTCAGGTCTGTTAGATTGGCCTCAAAAATCTCCTGGTCCCCAAGAATTCTAATTTTTCTCTAGTCTGCTCTACCATCCCTAGTACATGGCTTTCATCTCAAAGCTCAAGATGGCTGCTTGAGCTCCAGCCATCCTGTCTGTATTCCAGAAAACAGGGGATAGGATCGCCTTCCTACACACCCCCACGCCAAATACACAGAGTTGTGTCTTTAGGAACATCAGGGGAAATCTTTTTACCAGGAAGAAATGGATCCCTGGAACCTTCTCCAGAGTGGGCATCTCTTTGCATCATTGGTGTGGGAGTTCTTCTCCATCCCTTTGAGGGCTACTCTGCCTTGACATTTCACCTGTAATGGTAGTCAGGGCCATGCCCACTTGTTTTCCATTGTCTCACCTCACAGATGCTAAGGCATGGCCTATAGCAAAAGGAAAAACCCTTCTCAGCACCTGGAAAATCATTCTTAGTTCTCTGCTCTCCCTCCCTCCCTCCCTTCTCTGTGGCCCTCCTCTGCTTCCACTCACTGACTCTAACCATTTGCTGTCTGGCTTTCACCCTCCACTCTTTGAGATCTGCTTGGCTTCCTACTCACCAAGTCCAAAGGCTATTGTCAGGCCTAATTCCCCCAAGTCTTTCTAGAGTTTGACTTTAGTGACCAGAGTGTCTTTCTCAGAACCTCATTTTGCTGCTCATTCGGAATGGTCACCTTCCTTTACTCTCTACCTCCAGTTTGGTTGCTTTCTCTCCTGAATTTTTGTGGCTTATGATCTCTGTACTTTGATGGCATTTGCTACTTTCTTTCTTGTACTTTGGTTTACTTTGGTGATTTATATTTATCTTTTAACTCTTGTGCCAGACTCTCAGGGCAAGATCTGATCCTTAATACTCTTCTTTACTCCCCCCCAAGTGCCAAGGACAGGCATACAGTGGGCAGTCAGACATTGGAATAAATGAATGAAGAAACAGTTTTCGGGGGATTTGTTGTAAGTTAACTGCATAGTCATGTTTCTCAAAGTGTTTTCCACAGACCGTCTACATCAGATTCATGTGTGTATAATGAGGTATTTTTTTTAAATGCAGGTTTTTAGGGCCCTATCCATATTTACTGAACCAGAATTACTGGGAGTATGGTTCTGGAGCCTGCATTTTTAACCCCCTCCCAGGTGAGTTTATTCATATTGAAATTTGAGAACTCTTGGTTTAATGGACAGTGAGCCAATCTTAAATGCATTTCAGCTGCTAAGCATGAAATGTCTTCTAGATGAAGTCTGGAAGGTGAGCGTGATCCTGTCCACTCCTTCCCACCTGTGGGGGAGTTGAGGCTTGGGTAGAACGCATGGCTTTGGAAAGCGATGAATGGGAGGGGAGCACAAAGGAGGTGAGGGGGTTACTCTGAACCAGATGGACAGATAAGGCTTGCTAAGTAGAGACGGGGAGAAGGTAACGAGAAGGGGGCCTGGGGGCTTTCTGGGAGGAGGAACCAGCATGAGCAAGGCATGGAGGTGAGAAATCCAGAGTGTGGAAATGACAAGGGGTCTGGGTTGGCTGGTTGGAAATATATGAAGGGAAGCACATGAAAGGCTCAGGTCATGAGGGCTTGAACACCATACTGAGGAGTGGTGACTTCCTATGGGGTATCTGTGGGTATTTGTGTGGACCGGTCACCTGCAGGGCCTGCCTTTCTCCCTCTGTGTTGAGGATATCCCTGGGGACTGTGGAGTGGGGGAACGTTGGGAAAGGGCTTCGTGGAGAGGGCTGTGGGAAACCTGGAGCTCATGATCAAGTCCTAAAACACTTCAATCCATGTTTTATTTATTTATATTTATTTATTTGGAGTATAATTGCTTTACAATGTTGTGTTAGTTTCTGCTGTACAGTGAAGTAAATCAGCTATATGTATACCTATATCCCCTCCCTCTTGGACCTCCCTCCCACCCCACCCCCCATCCCACCCATCTAGGTCCTCACAGAGCACTGAGCTGAGCTCCCTGTGCTATGCAGCAGGTTCCCACTAGCTATCTATTTTACACGTGGTACTGCATTTATGTCAAACCTAATCTCCCAATTCATCTCACCCTCCCCTTCCCCCCATGTCCACACGTCCGTTCTCTACGCCTGCCTTTTTATTCGTGCCCTGCAGATAGATTCATCTGTACCATTTTTCTAGATTCCACATATATGCATTAATATACGATATTTGTTTCTCTCTTTCTGACTTACTTCACTCTGTATGACAGACTCAAGGTCCATCCACATCTCTACAAATGGCCCAGTTTCATTTGTTTTTATGGCTGAGTAATATTCCATTATATATATGTACCACATCTTCTTTGTCCATTCATCTGTCGATGGACATTTAGGTTGTTTCCAAGTCCTGGCTATTGTAAATACATGTGTCGCTGGGTCATATGTTAGTTCTATTTTTAGTTTTTTAAGGAACCTCCATACTGTTCTCCATAGTGGCTGTATCAATTTACATTCCTACCAACAGTGCAAGAGTGTTCCCTTTTCTCCACACCCTCCAGCATTTACTGTTTGTAGATTTTCTGATGATGGCCATTCTGAGAGGTGTGATCCATGTTTAATGTGAAAGTGTATATTCTTGTTTCAAGTGTCTGTGCTTTTTTTTTTAATCTTCTTCAGCTCCTGTGAACTTGCTAGAGGCTGGTGTGTGTGTGTGTCCTTCATCCTGCCTGACAGCTCACCCAGCCGCATGTGTGTGTGTGTGTGTGTGTGTGTGTGTGTGTGTGTGTGATGTATATATGTGTATATATATATGTATTTGTGCAGATGCTGTCTTACTGTTTTCCTTTCTTCTCATTGCTGTGACTGCTGTCACCTTCCTGGTGTGAGGGAAATAGAGGGCAAGGCAGTGCGATACATTCAGATATATTTTTACAGCCAGCTACTTGAAAATACAGTCAGTTGCCTCTTCAGTGGTCACCACCAGGGCTTACAGATGCTACAGCTCCTCAGGTCCTGTGGGGCCCTGGCATCTGTATTCTTTACAGGCTCCCAGGGGAGCTTGTTGATGCTGATGTAGCTGCATTTTGGAACCATCAGCGTGGATGACCCAGTAGCTTTGCCCTTTTACCAAGGGATTAAGGGCCTGCGAATTCCTCAGCTGGGATGGGTTTTTTTTTTAACTTGAGAATGACTCCTTCTTTCTCCACTTTGATCAGCAGAGAGGAAAGTTCATCACAGAGCAGAGAGGTGGCTGAAGGAATGTTCCCCCAGGTCTCCTCTGCACGGTGGGTGTGTGTTGCCAGAGCCTGAGTCTAACAGGATGCTCATTAGGACCCACAGCAAGTTGGGGCCTGTCAGTAATGAGTTCTCTTTGCTGTTTTCTACAGAAATTTCACTTCACAAACTGATTTGCCTTCAAATACCCTGATTTGCCATTCTAATTAGGCACTGAAGTCAGGCTTTGGGGCAGGTTTGTGGCGCCCCTGTGCATCCCAATGCTGTGAACCTCTTGGGAGACACTTGAAGTGAAATTCTTTGAACACATCAAAAACGTCAACACAAACAAAAGTCCCAGTGATTCCTAACCCTTAAAAGTATTCAGTGTTCAATTTCAAAGTTCCTGTCCATCCTCACTTTGAGGTTGATCCTGCCTTGTGATGTGAAGTAAGGAAGGAGGGTTTCATACTTTAAGAGGTGCGGGGGGCGGGGGGCGGGTTGGTTTTCAGGGTTTTGGCCCCGGCGGGCGTCCAGTCCTCTTCAGGCCGGTTATCCAGCGGCTGTACTGTTTGGGAGAAGGTCCTGGGAGAAAACCTGGAAGCCTCAGCTTTGGGCCCACTGGACTGTGGCTCACGTGGGTGCCAGTTCCCTTCTGGTCTCTGGCAGGAGGCGGCAGCTGATGCACCCCAAGGTGGAGAGTGTGGGTGGCGCCACAGATGGTTCCTGCTGCCCCCGTGAGGAGGACTCTGGAAAGCAAGCGACTTCCCGATGGTGGAGGCTCTGGCTGTCCTGTAAATGAGGAGGCCAAGGAAGCCACCGGGGAAGGAATCAGGCTGGTTCTTGTCTGTGGCTTGGTCATAAGCAGACAGGGATGGCCCTTAAGGATGTTCCCTTAAAAATAAAACCAAATACACCCGTGAACTAAATGAGAGAGCAAAGTAGGGATGTCTTTTGAGCCAGAGTGAAAGTACAAGACTTTGTAGGACTTTTGCTCCTGATCACGTCCCTACTGGGCCCATGGTCCAGACTTTTCCTAGGCCCAGATCCCTGATTCCTTTGAAATTGCCTTTAATATGACCTTTGCTGAAGCAAGCCCTCTTCCCTTCAGATATGCTGTTTGTAGGGCCAACCCCGCTCCCTGCTGCCACATGTCCCCACACAGCCCCTCACCTCCAGATAGTGCCAGATACTCCTGGACCAAAGTTTTCATCCTGTCCCCTTCTTAGAAACAATATGGAGCTTCCGTTTATTCAGCTGATAAAGTCCAGTGATCTAGATCTCCCTCTTCTCCTATCAGGCTTGTATCCATCCATCCATCCTACACTTACCAAGTACTACAGGGCTTTGTGAAGTTCAAGGGTACAGAGATACGTGTGACAGGCATATAATCCTTAAGGAACTCTCAGGCTGTTGGAGAAGGCAGACAAGAGTCAAGTACAGAGGCAAGTTTGGTGAACTGTGGGATAACAGAGGAGGAGCACTTGTGTAAAGGTGAGCTGACTCTGTTAATGGCCATCCAGTGTTTGTAAGGTCAGAACATGCTAGATGCTGGGAAGAAATCTAGTGATTTTTAGTATTAGGAAGAATAATGATAATGAAGCTTTTGCATTATACAGACCTACTTCAAACTATGCTTGATTAGAAGTGTGAACTCTTCTGAGCCTCAAATTCCTCATCTGTAAATTGGGTGAGGCATAATAATGGCACCAACCTAATAGGATTGTTGTTTAGGTTTAAATGAAATAATGTATATTTGTGGAACATAGTAACTGTTCAATAAATATTGGCTTTTGGGACTTCCCTGGTGGCGCAGTGGTTAAGAATCCGCCTGCCAATGCAGGGGACACGGGTTTGAGCCCTGGTCCGGGAAGATCCCACATGCCGCAGAGCAACTAAGCCCATGCTCCACAACTACTGAGCCTGCACTCTAGAGCCCACGAGCCACAACTACTGAGCCCATGTGCTGCAACTACTGAAGCCCGCGCGCCTAGAGCCAGTGCTCCACAACAAGAGAAGCCACCACAATGAGAAGCCCACGCACTGCAACAAAGAGTAGCCTCCTCTCGCCACCACTCGAGAAAGCCCGTGCGCAGCAACAAAGACCTAACGCAGCCAAAAATAAATATAAAATAAATAAATTAATTAAAAAAAATAAATATTGGCTTTTGTAATTGTGTTATCAGTTATCAAAGTCAGAGAAGAAAATTTCTCCACGATCCTTGGAGGGAAGTCACTGAAAATGCACAGAAAAACATCTCCGACAATTTGCTCAGCGTGAATCCAACAAGTCTTATGAACCTGTCTGTTGTAACACGCCTCAGCATAAGTGAAAGGAATAACTCCAGCAGTTCAATTCATCAGTGAAAGGAGCCTACTGGGTGAAGGGTAACACACTGTTTTATCAAGTATGAATTTTGCACACTGGATTTTTTTTTTTTTAAAGGAGAGGCATTTTAATACTTGTAAGGTGATTTGGTGCAGTTGTTCCCAAAGATAGGCAACATCAGAATCACCTGGGAAATGTCTTTAAAATACAGATCCTTGGATTCTGCCTTTCTGCCCTACCCCAAACTGCTCCAGTATATCTGGACACGGCCTGCAAGTCTGTGTTTTAAATAAGTACCTCCAGGTAATTCTCCTTTGGGGCTCAGTTAGGGAACCCAGGACAGAATCAGGACTCTGAGGCTAAGCCCTGGGCTTAGTTTTTCCTGGTGCTGCCTCTGTCTACTTGGGTGACCTCCTGGTCACTAAGGCTCTGGTAGTCCCAGGGTTATCAGGCACGGGCATCTTATGAGATGGTGGGTGAGAACACTTCTATGTGGGCTCAGTAAAAGTAAGGGATTATCATTCCTATTTATTCATTATAATAGTTCCTTTTTCCCACTCCCACTCCTTCCCTAATGATTGAATCAGAGTTACCACTGCAATACAACAGATCTTTTAAGCCTGAAGTTGATTCTGATAGGATTTAATGTTGTAAAATAAGTAGCAAAGGCCTGTGCTTTGGTCTAAGAGCAAATTCTTTGCCATTAAAAAGCCTCTGATTCTGACCTGCGGAGGGGAGACCATGCCAGGCATTTATGATTGGGACTTGAAAGCTTGAGGTCTGTGCTATACTAGAAAGGTAGCCACTAGCCGCATGTGGCTGCTTAGGACTTGAGGTTCTCCTAGTCTGGATTGAGATGTACTGTGAATTTGAAATACATAACAGATTTATTTTTAATACTAAAAAAAGGTGAAATATATCAATAATAACTTTTATACTAATTATATGTTGAAAATGATAATTTTTTGGATATATTGAGTTAAGGTATATTATTAAAATTAATGGTACCGGTTTCTTTTTATCCTTTTTAATATGGCTGCTAGAAAGTTTAAAATTGCATATGTGGGACTTCCCTGGTGGCGCAGTGGTTGAGAGTCCGCCTGCTGATGCAGGGGACACAGGTTCGTGCCCCGGTCCAGGAAGATCCCACATGCCACGGAGTGGCTGGGGCCGTGAACCATGGCTGCTGAGCCTGTGCGTCCAGAGCCTGTGCTCCGCAACGGGAGAGGCCACAGCATTGAGAGGCCTGCACAAAAAAACAAAAAACAAAAAACCACAAAAAAACAAAAAACGAAAAAAATAAATAAAATAAAATTGCATATGTGGCTCGCATTATATTTCATCAGACACTGTTGCTTTAGGTCTTAAGTCAGTGTTGGGGGCCAGTTCAAAAAGTTCATGGTCTTTACCCTACAAATTCAAAAGCTGGGTTTTACTTCTTTTTTTTTCTTTTTGGCCACGCTGCGTGGCAGGCAGGATCTTAGTTCCCTGACCGGGGATCGAACCTACACCCCCTGCAGTGGAAGCGTGGAGTCTTAACCACTGGACTGCCAGGAAAGCCCCATGTTTTATATTTGAGGTGACCATCCAGAACAGTTATTCTGAATCATTTAACTCAACCTTGAATATTTGTGGTATTATTATCACTGGTGCTTTTTTTTTTTTTTTTTGTATTGGGAATTTCATGAAATTTGGTCTGAAGGGCATTTGTGGCTTATCTACTGTTTTAAAAGAGAGTCTTCTAACATCTCTAGGAGGGGCAAGAAGGAAACCTAAGCGAGAAATTGCTTTGCTCAGATTGGATTTTTATTGCAGAGCTGCAAAGCCAGAAGACGGCAGTTTATAGTGGACACTGCAGTTCATTTTTTAACTGTGGACTTGGGATGAAACTGCTATGAAATATCAATAGAAGCACTGCTTACCCTTTTTCCTAATCATTTTTGGCCTTTCTCTAGCCCTCCGCTTTCTCTTTCTCTTCCCCTGATATTGTTTGGTGATTACAGTGTGTGAGGTCCAGCCAGGCATTCACACAGCGAGACTAAGAAAAGCAGATTTAGCTCCTAAGCAATGGCCAAGTTGGAGTGGGCACTGGTCACTGAATTTCTCCCTAAATGGCAGCCTTCCTGGGAATTCAGACCATTTTCTTCATTGCCAAAGTAGCAATGATAAAAGCTCTTGTGTCTACCTCATGGTGGGATTATAAGAAGTAAAAAGGAGAAATTAAAAGGCAGGATGTCCACGTGACTTCCCTGGTGGTCCTTGGTTAAGACTCTGGGCTTCCAAGGCAGGGGTTGTGGGTTTGATCCCTGGTCGGGGAACTAAGATCCCACGTGCCCCACAGCATGGCACAAAAGAAAAAAAAAAAAAAAAAAAGGAGGGGGGGGCAGGATGTCCAGAGTACACAAATAGTTAATAGTAAAAGCCTGGAAGATCAAGGTCCCCTGCCATTAACTGTTTCTGTGGCAAACTGTCTCCCTTCTGTGGCCTCAGATCTTTCTCCTATTATAAACTAAGGGAATAGAAGAGTTCAATATAGTTAAAAAGACACAAAGTCTCACCCCAGATTGAATACCAGTTCTGCTACCTGCTAGCTGTGTGACCTTGGGAAAGCTACTTGACCTCTCTGTACCTCAGTTTCCTTATCTATAAAATGGGGACAACAGGATCTGTTGTGAGGTTAATTGAGCTAATACCTGGAAAGTCCTTAGAACAGTGCCTGGAAGATAGTAAATACTCTAGGAACATTGGATTCATTCAGTCAACAATATTTTTTGAGTGCCTTTTATGTGCCAGGTGCTGTTCTAAGCGCGAGACACAGCAGTGAACAAAGCAGTAAAACTCTCTTTGAGAGAGGTACTTTTAGTAGAGGAATTCAAGGTATATTTATTAATTATAATCAGAGTATTTCACTACCTTAGGGACCTGCATGCACAGTGCTGCTTTATTTTATTTATTGGGTTTTTTATTTTATTTTATTTTATTTTAGGGTTGAAAGAGACTGACAGTCCTACAGTTCACAGTTTTTAGCACCTGCCTGTATATTTCCATTTACAATGATCTCACAACTTTTTTGTGAGACAGCTGATTTCATTACTGCACAGCTTTAATTGTTAGAAGCCAAAACTGAGCCAGATTTTTTTTTTAATTTTTATTTTATTTACTTTTTTATACAGCAGGTTCTTACTAGTCATCAGTTTTATACGCATGAGTGTATACATGTCAATCCCAATCGCCCTATTTATTGGGTTTTGACAATGAGTCTATTTTTTTAAAGTTTTCTACCGCTAAACAAAACAAAACAAAGCAAATACAAAACCTTCATTCCTAGCTCACCTACCTCTTCACTGTGTGACCTTGGGCAAGTTATATTAACTCTCGAAGGCTTCATTTCCTCATGTATAAAAAAGTTATACTATCTTTTTTTTAAAAGTTATAATATCTTCCACAAAGGAGAGTGTGGGCATTCAATGTTATACCAAATGAGACAGTGCTTGGAAAGCTCTTGGCATGTTTGACTCCTAGTAAGTGTTCCGTAAGTGTTAGCTATTTTTGCCATCACTTCTAGTTTTGGAGATTCTGGAAGTCAGTGGTTCTAAAACTGAAAGTTCCCCAGGCTGGTGTAACGGAAAACTGAATCATGTTCTCCTGTGATGCCCCTCTCCACGGGCTAAGTGGTTCAGGAGTGCCTTGGAATCTTTCTTTTTCAGAGAAAAATAGAGATCCAGAATTTCAGTAGAGGTGCCCAAAGATGGAGAAGGTTTTCTTGAGAGGTAAGAGGTAGGAGTCCCTCATCATTGGGGTTGTCCAAGCTAGACAGTCAGCAGGGATATTGTAAAGGGATGGTCCTTGGGTTCGTTGTTTTTTGCTTTTTTTTTTTTTTTTTTTGCGGTACGCGGGCCTCTCACCGCCGTGGCCTCTCCCGTCGCAGAGCACAGGCTCCGGACGCGCAGGCTCAGCGGCCATGGCTCACGGGCCCAGCCGCTCCGCGGCATGCGGGATCCTCCCAGACCGGGGCACGAACCCGCGTCCCCTGCACCGGCAGGCGGACTCCCAACCACTGCGCCACCAGGGAAGCCCTGGGTTCGTTGTTTTTGAAGACTGCTTCCAGCTGAGTTGATGGAGCCTTTGTTTGGTCATCAACATTTGGTCCAGCTAGGTAAGGAAACCCTAGCGAGGGGTACCCGATCATCCCAACACTTGGGGCGCCCGTTTCTAAAGGGCAGCTGTGACTTCAAGAGACTTGCTGCCCCACCCAGCCAGGAGGGGCACTCACCCTGACATTGCCGCTAATACTTCTTCTGAGTGTAGTTATTTCTTGGACACAGGTGCTAGGGTTGAGTCGGAGAGAGGCGTGTCACTCCTTTACCACATTGTTTATCCAGAGAGTGGGGGTACCTGAGTCTCAGTGCCATACTTATCCTTAAATTCCCTTTTCTGGGGATGGAGTAGATTGAAATGACTTCAGAGCCAAGTGGCTAGTGGAGGAGCACAGCTATGTCTGGACCACTCGGCCAGCTCTGGGGAAGCCACAGCCAGCTTTTAATTTTGGTTTCAATCACTCCTCCATTTTGTTTTGCTACCTTGGACTTGCGTACAGGAAGTGAAAAAGCAAAGGGACTGTGTTCTCTGGATTCATTTGCTCTTTTCTTTTTTTAATGATAAGCAGTTTATTTGCTTTAACAGAACCATTTCCTGAGCATCTACCGGTACAAAGCACCTGCTAGCCATTGTTCTTCCGTTCCTTCAAAGTGCCTACTGTGTGCCAGGCACTGTGCGAGGGCCTGAAGATACGGGGCTGAGCAAAGATATAAGTGGTCCTTCTCCTGGAAGTTATAGCCCAGAAGGGGAGAGGGGCATTGAGTGAGTAGTTCTAAGGTCGTGATTGCGAAGGGGAGACAGACCCACGCAGGCTGTCTGAATGGTGGCTCTTCCCTTCCCTTCTTGTCCCAGCCTCCAGTGGCCCTGGCTTCTGTTGGCACATTGTCTGAGCTCCTCAGTTTCTGACTCACTTCCTATGGCAAAGTCTGGGTCTCATCAGATCCCGGGTGTCAGTGAAATGCAGCTGGTCTTTGTCGCCTCACCCTGGTCAGTTACCTCTGTACAGGCAGCTCAGGGAAATCCCTACCCTTCACCCCATACACGCCTCCTGTGCCAGAGCAGCCTTTAACTCTTCATAATCTTTGCAGCAGTATGGGAATCCTCTGGCTCGGAGCAGAAGGAAAGCCGGGAGGAGGGCTAAGAATGACATGGGGTACGTGTTGCCAAGCCAGCTGGTCTGGGAGAACGTGAGGAGAGAGAAAAGGAAAAACCAGTGTCCTTGAAGGAGCTGCTTTATGAGAGTGACTTTTTTAAAAAAAATAAGACTTTGTTTTTTAGAGCAGTTTTAGGTTCACAGCATAACTGAGCAGAAGGTACAGAGATTTCCCATATCCCCCCCACCTCCACCTGTGCACAGCCTCCCCCGTTATCAACATCCCCCCGCCTGAGTGGTACATTTGTTATGATTGATGAACCTGCATTGTCACATCATTGTGACCTGAAGTCCATAGTTTACATTAGGGTTTGCTCTTGGTGCTGTACATTCTATGGGTTTGGACAAATGTTTAATGAATTTCAGAATGTATCTGCAGTGTTTTAAATTTAGATTTTGTGAATCCTCTGTGCAATGTTCCCTAAACTTCAGGCATTCAAACTTTAGGCATTCCTGTTCCACCTCTGCATTTTTATAATAGCCATATAAAATTGACTCACTTTAAAAAAACCAAATAAGTGATATAAAAAATAATTTTACATTCATATTTATTAGCCTTCATAGTTCTTAGCTACATTACGTATAACTATTATTTATAGCATTTATAGTTTTTCAAGTGTTCTTGCCGCACTGCCATCTCAGGTACCCTCAGGTATTTGCTCCATTCTTGGGGAAATTCTGCCTACGAAGTTCATGAATGGACTTTCAGAAGCTTTTTGAAATCTCCTAAAACTGGCCAAAATTGTGTTTATGTCTTTTTTTCCTGGGGGAGACAGTTCAAGTTTTCATCATGTAAAGGGGGCCAGGACCAAATAAGGAGAAGAGCCTCAATTTGCAGTTCTTGGAATTATGCCTAATTTTCATTTACAAAGATTTCATCTTCCCAGGAAGCGGAATAGTTTTCTACAAAAAATGGACTTTCTACACATAAAACATCCTGTTGTTTTTTTTTTTAATGAGGTGCAGATAAACTGAAAACTGGTAACGGCCTCTCCCACATCTCCTCCTCATCTCTATCCTGTTTTCAGCCTTCACTATGTGAACGTTAATTCAGTCATTAAGAGGAGAGTGACTATTTTCTGATCCAAAAATCATGACCTATGGTCTGATGAAGAATCTATGTGTAAATATCATGCCTTTCAGAGGTATAAAAGGAAAACTCCGGTTATATATTTCATGAGTTGCCTTTATTAAACAGAAAATTGCAAAAAAAAAAAAAAAACTTTTTAAAAAGGGAGGGGGCACCTATCCTGGAATATCCAGAATGTAGGTTCACTGTAAATATAGGTCATTGAATGTTTCAGAGAAAAATGAGCATAAAGGAAAGCTGCTTGTTAGGGTAGAAATATAACGTGATAAAGTGTCTCTGGAAAAAAGCACTATTGTGCTAGATCACTCAAACCACGAGGAATGCACTGCTTACATAAAAGTGGACCAAGCCACATGTCTTTCTCTGCCTCTGGGGTAACACACCAGGCAGGGACACAAAGGGCACTCTTGTTAATTCTTTCCAGCTCAGCCCCTTAGCCTTAGAAAGAGTATTAATAAGTCTCTATTTGTGTCCTGTCTCCTTTCACCAAGGATTCATGAATAATAGATACAATGATAAAATAGAAATAGGAATTTGAAATCAGGACTAGGGAAAATATAAGTAAAAAGAAGAAGGCAAACCAAGGGGGATGGGGAGAGTGTAAATATGCATGCATTAAGGGTCTGCATTACTGCTGAGCTTCACATTTGACTTGGAGCTTCCTGGTAGCCAAAACAAAAAAGGGAACAGAGTAGGTTTTCTGGATTTTACTGTTAGAGAAGAAAAACACCCTAGTCATCAAGAGGAAGCTAAATGCCTCCTAGTTTGTGCCTTTAAGTTAAATTTCTTACGTCGGGCCCACTGAGGGTATGGAGAACAGTGTCCTCTAGCTTTCTTCTTTGTCTTATTAAGTCTTCGTCATCCTGCAGCTCCTCAGACTGGGCTAATTTTCTCATTTCAGGTGGCCATGTTACAGATGGCCATGGAACTCTCCTTTGTGGTACTTATCACAGATGTACATTTACATCTACTAATCAGATTATTTTGAAAGCTTGTCTTCTCCACTAGGTTTTAAGTCCCATGAGGCCAGGGCCATGTTGTCTTCAGTGCTTGGCATAATCCTGGCACACTGTGAGCCCTCGGTACATACTTGTTTGAACAAATGAATAGGCAAAAGCAGCCAGGGATCTTATGTGATTCTCATAGAGCTCTCACAGAAAATCAAGGTTCTTTCAAAGGTACAAACTGTCTCTTGTCCAGAGCTTGACTACCGTAGTTATCGCAGTATCTCCAAGTTCATTTTACTCCACTGTACCCTTCAGAGATTGTTAATAATAATAACTCCAGGGCATTGTGCACCCGCTATAAGTCCAATCCCGTAGTAGGCATTTGGTACACGCTGATGCTTGTCCTCCCAGATGAGGGAAACTGAGGCTCAGGGGAGGTGGAGGGCTTGCCCAAGGTCGCATAGCTGCTAAGAGTCAGAGCGTAGGTCTCTCTGACTCAAGTGCATGCTGTTTCCTTTCTGCCTGTGGTGTCTGAGCCTGAGCCACAAGCGTCTGTGTGAGTTATGGGTTCTTATCTCTTGGCAGTTAGAGCTGCGCAGCAAGGTATTTCTGGCACAGGCTGTGGCTGCTTTCTGACAGCTGTTACATTCCGGTCTCTCTTGAGTTGGGGAAAGAAAGCCCACACCTAGTGTTGGCCAAGGCAGTCTAGAACTCATTTGTCCTGGCTTTTGCACACAGAGAATGTGTTTATTGCTCTTGTCACAGTGTCTCCTGAAGTGCAGGCGCATTAAAGTTGAATATTATTTTCATAAAAGTCACTAGGGAGACAGGGAGAAGAGAGGCACAATTCGGTTGTCTCAGGAATAATCGGACCTGCCCAGTGATTGGGAGAGTGGAGGCAGGAAGTGACAATATGCCAGGACATAACGTTTGATGGTGCGTTTGATTCCAAATTTGTCAGGCATGTATTTTTAATTACTTTGTGCCTGTTGCCTGTTGTCATTCTTTTAATAGAGACCTAATTTTTAGAATGGGATTTATTATTATATTAAACTTTGTCTATTCCGCAAGGCTGGGAAATGGGAGATTCTTATAGCTCAGTGTTGCCACCTACCGTGTACTGCATGGAGTGTCAATCTTCAGAAAATTAGAAGGCAGTAAAACACATTTCAAACTGCAACAAGGCATAGTTTGATCTGTCTGTTCTTCCACAAGGTTACAAGTCCTCAGCGTGCTTATAAGCATCTGTCATCACTGTGTGCTCTAGAGTGCCAACATCCTGGTTCCGGTGACTTCTGGTGATTAAAAAAAATAGCACTTTTCCTTTGCTCCCTTGAGGATGAGCCTCCTCAAAAACATTTGCTGCCTGCACTTGGGGATCTGAATAATTGCTATATTCAGGTTTATGTTAGAGAATGTTCCTGAAGAAGGCATTTAAGGGGATGCTTGTAAATGTGGCGAGGCTTTCCGTTCTATCTTTGTCCCACTAGTCTCGGTAAGGATTTTGGCTCACGTCAGTGATTTCGAAAACCTAATAATTTTTGTGTCTCCAAAGTTGTGTTCCCAGGCTGCTGGCTATTTCATATTCTAAAGCTTGTTTCTGCATTTAGAAGGACACGAGAGAATAGCAGTGGGCACTGACATGCCTTTACCTCTCTATGCCAGAGAAGGACTGACAGATTCCAGCTTTGTTTGTGGTTAGATTTAGATTGAGTCTTATTCTGATTTCCTTCAGTGGCTTCGACAAGTCTTGTTTGGAAGATGAAGTAGCACAGTTATTGAACTAGCATCCTGTTGTTCCTAGTTTGAATGGTAAGAGCCACAAAGTCATCCATACAGATATAGGACATAAGATTTCACCCACTTGCCCTATAAATTATTGGTCAGCAGTTAGGGACAAAAAATATGAAAAATGTAGGTGCTAATTATGACCAGATTCTCTCTCTTTTTTTTTTAACAAGAGATCAAATTTTTTAAGGGTTTCACAGATTAATTAGGGCATTTCCTCCCCCTAACCTCCAGTTAATATCCATGGTAAACAACCTTTATTGATTACATAAATCTGAAAGTTTCGTATCCAGGAATGTCAAAACTGTGCACTATTTGTCTATTCATCTGTTGCTTTATCCTGTTACACAGTGGATTCGAAGCAGCTTATGAGAAAGGCATAAAATATGAATGAAAAAGAAAACAATCAGCAACAGCAAGAATATAAATTATACTAGGAGATTAAGCCTAAGGAGACAGGAGAATGAGAACAGCCTGGTACTATTTCTGTTAAGCTAAAAGCCACTTCATTGGAAAGGTTGGTGTAGCCATTTTTTTTTAAAGCTGCTTGGAAGCTGCTCTTAGTTTTGGAAAGCTCTGTGTAAACATGGGCAGCTTCATGTTCCTGACATTTCAGCTGAACTTTAAGAATTGCCTTTCTTCTCCTTCCAACCTCTACCTGACCTCTAGCACACACCCACTTCCTCTGAGCCAAGGTGGTGTCAGTACTGAAAGTATTTTATCAAACGAGGTTGCTATATTTCTGGAAATGGTGTAGCCTGGAGATCAGCTGGGCATTTGGGAAGCCTGAATGTGGAAGGCTATTTTGGAAACCCTTTATTACTATCACACCCTGGCCCTTGTGAGAAATTCCAGGGACTCGCACCCGAATGGGCTTCGATGATAGGAGGACCGAAAAAAGGAGTGTTGAAGTGGAAGAGGGCGGCAGAAGTCATTTTCTCACAAGCTGGCAGGATGCCCGATAAACTTCCTTCCACGGCTCCTATTTCCAGCCTCTCCTCCAACCTCTCCTCTCCCCAGCCTCTGTTGCCTTCCGGGAATCTGGCATGCTGGAGGTCATCTTGAAAGAATTCTGTCTACATAGGCTCCCAGGAAGCTAGTTTAGAGGATGGGGCTGGGATGCAGACTTTACTGGATCACAGAGGTGCTTTCAGCCTCAGAGCAAGTTGTAGTCCTGTGTTGAGATGCAGCTCTGCCCTGGCTTATTACAACAAACCAGAGGTCCGTAGCTGGAAGAGTCCTCCTCTTCCTACCCTCACAAATACACATACACTAAGTAAGGAGTCACGTGATGATGAGATACCTCTGATTACAATTCCAGCCCTGACCTTTCCCCTGAGTGGAGACTGACACAGCTCACTGCCTTCAGGACTTCTCCACTAAGATGTCTAATAGACACCTCAAAGCTAACAAGTACAAAACTGAGTTCTTGGTTGATTTTAATGCCTCCCCTCTCTGATTTTTTTTCTTCCCCAGTCTTAATCATCTCAGGAAACTGCACTGCCATGCACTCTGTTGCTCAGATCAAAAACTTGGGAGTCTTTTTTGCTTGTCTGTTTGCTGCACCCCTGTCATAAATCCCATCAGTGAGTCCTGTTGGCTCTGCTACCAAGACATTTTGCACAGCTGAATCCCCCTCAGCATTTTCTCTGTTGCTCTCTTGGTCAGCCCCCACCCTCTCTTGCCTGTACCCCTGCAGTAGTCTCTTTACCTAGTGTTGCTAGCTCTCCCTACTTCTTTTCAAAGGCAGTAGAGAGGCATTGCAGTCAGACCATCTGTGTTTGCATACTGGATCCTCCACTTATTGTGATGAGCAAGTTACCTAATCTTTCTATGCCTGGGTTTGGTATCTGTAAAATCGGGATGATAATAGTACTCATATAAAAAGTTTTCATGGGACTTTCCTGGTGGCGTAGTGGTTAAGAATCCGCCCGCCAATGCAGGGGACACGGGTTCAAGCCCTGGTCCGAGAAGATCCCACATGCCACGGAGCAACTAAGCCCGTGCGCCACAACTACTGAGCCTGTGCTCTAGAGCCCACGAGCCACACTTCTGAGCCCACGTGCTGCAACTACTGAAGCCCACGTGCCTAGAGCCCGTGCTCCACAACAAGGGAAGCCACTGCAATGAGAAGCCCACGCACCGCAATGAAGAGTAGCCCCCGCTCGCCTCAACTAGAGAAAGCCCACGCGCAGCAATGAAGACCCAATGCAGCCAAAAAAAAAAAAAAAAAATTTTAAGTTTTCATGAGGATTAAGAGAGATCATACATGTAACATTCTTAGGACAGTTCTAATGGCTTGTCCCCAACCCCCAAACCATTCTCCAAATAGCAGCTACAAAAGTCTTTTAAAAAGGCAAATCAGTTCATGCCTCTTCCGTGGCACGATCTTTTCTTTTAAATTCTTCTATGGTTCCTATTGCCATTTGGAAGAGAATCTAAACTCTCACTAGGTATTACACGGCCTCCATAACCTTCGCTCTCTGACTCCCTAGTTTCCTCTTTTACTGCCCATCCCGCTGGTCACTGAGTTCTAGCTTTACTGTCCTTCCTTCCCAGGAATGCGCTTGGTTTGTTCCCACCTGGTCTCGTGCCGGAAGTGCTCCTCCACAAGATCTTAGTTTAATGCCACATCTTAGGCCTTTCCTGATACATACTGTGAACCACTATTTCACTCTGTCACATCACTGTTTTATTTTCTTCATAGCAGACATCAGTCTCTGAAATTATTTATTTGTTACCTGTATTTTTGTCCCTCTGTCTCTTTTGTCACTACTGTATCACCTGTGCTGACAGTGCCTGATTCATAAAAGGCCCTAATAAATGTTTATCCATTGACTGACTAAGTAATGATAGCTGCCAGTTATTTAGTACCTACTATGTCCCACACACTTTCACAATTCTTTATTTCTTCCTCATAACATTAAGGGGATAGAATTTTTTTTTTTAAAACCCATTTTAGAGTTGAGCAGATAGAGTGACTCAGAGAAGAAAAAACTTATCCAGGGCCACCCAGCTGGCAAGTGGGTGAGCCCAGATTTTTAACTCATGTCTGGCTGAGTCTGTGCAGGTTTTTGGTGATAACACTAGTGAATTTAGGGGATTTATACCTGGCTTATTAGTACAAGGTGAGACTAGACAGGTATCAAAATTTCACTGTCCTCATTCTTCTAAAAGGTAACAGTTTTAGAGCACTTCCTATGTGCTAAGTGCTTCCTATTTTCTTTTTTTCTGGCATTCTTCATCATGCCCTAGTTTTGTTGCAATTTTGTTGAGGTTTCACAAGATGTATCAGTTGTATTCATTCAGCTTCCATTATGAATTGCTTCAAGTCCAGGAGGGTGACACCTGCTAGAAGGTAAGTGGAGCCAGGTGCGTTAGGCCCTCCCGGCCTTGTAGCTTCACATTTCTCAAAGTGTGGTCTCTAGACCACAAACAGTGACATCACCTGTGTTGTTTGCTAAAATGCACATTCTTGGGCTCACCCTAGACTTGTTGCATGAGATTCTCTAGGGGTGGACCCGTGGCATCTGCTTTTTTACAATCAACCAAGGTTATTTTGATTAAAATGGATGTATGAAGATCACTGGTCATAGACATGTATTCTAGCTAATTAGGTGTTTTGGTTTTGTTCTTGATTTTTAAAAGATGTGTAAAGCTGTATATTTGCTTATTAATTATTCATTTTATCAAAACTCATTTGCATGGCTTTTAGTCTCTGACCATGGAGTAAATAGGCTTTTTTCCCATTCTTTTTTTTTTTTTTTTTTTTTAGCGGTACGCGGGCCTCTCACCCCTGCGGCCTCTCCCGCTGCGGAGCACAGGCTCCGGATGCGCAGGCCCAGCGGCCATGGCTCACGGGCCTAGCCGCCCCGCGGCATGTGGGATCTTCCCGGACCGGGGCATGAACCCACGTCTTCTGCGTTGGCAGGCGGAGCCCCAACCACTGCGCCACCAGGGAAGCCCTTTTCCCCATTCTTAATGACTCTTAGGCTCCAAGTTCCAGACCCAAGTTGGCTACCGTGGTCAGTGTGTTCAATGTTTCCTGCTTGGGTGAAGCAGGGCGCCTCATTTTTGTCCCTGAGCTGTTGCCTGGCTGTGTGTGTGGGGGAGACTGGTCTTTTCTCAAGGGGGCTGGATAGTTGTACAAGAGCAGCCCTTCTTATACACTTGGTCCCATTAAAAAAATTTTTTTAAATCAAGTTTGTTCTTGTTACCTCCTTTCCAGAAACAATTCTAGAATAATCAAAAATCCCAGATCTTCAAGTCTGTGCTTTCCTCCCCTCTGTTTACTCTCTAAACAAAGGCCCCATGTTTTAATAGATGCCATAGCAGTAAAATTAACTTTATTAGACTCTAGATGGATTTAAAATGTAACCTAATGGCATCTCTGTCTGGCTTGGAAGTCATGTGCTTCATTTTGAGCAGAAAATGCAGTTGCTGAGCCTGGTGGGGGATTTAATGATTATTGAATTAAAGTGGCCAAATAATATGAGCATTCCTCATCTTTAGATGCTGCCCTGATGGTTTTTGGCTATTGTGTATTGAGAAACCTGGACCTCCAGCTTGGATTTTTCATCTAACCCACCTTCTGTCCTTGACTCAGGAGTTCATGAGTTATGCCACAAGGGATAGTCAGCACAGTTATGTTTCCCAGCTCACGTCCTTCATCTGGTTTGTGAGCACCCTAGGTTCTCAGAAAGCTTGACATATGAGGCAAATTGCAGTTTACTGCCCTTGTGCCAAAGAACTCAAAACTAGCCAGCTCCTTCTCCTCCCAAAAGTCCTAGCATATACTTTCATTAAATAATAACATGCTACACTGAGATACTACTGTTCACTTTATCCTAATGCTTTTATATCCACCCCTTAAAAGAAAAGTAGAGCCTTTATTAGGCTGTTTAACAGAGGGGAAACTGAGGCAGAGATCACTCATCAGTTACTGGCTGAGCCCAGTCTGATATATGGCCTGTCCTTTTTCTGCTGGTCCTTGCCGGTGTGCTTGGTGGCACCATCAGGTCTGGGAAAAGCAAAGCTGAATCGTTTTTGGTCCTTAGGATCAAAGGTGTATATGCCTTATATGTTCTCAGCTTATTAAGAACCTAGAATATTTGGTAGAGAGTTTCATGGGAAGGAGATCCATTAGCGGATGGTCATGGCTGCTTCATTTTGGACCCTTTAGTCTAAGCTTCTAAGCGTTATTGTAAGCACACCCCAGGAGGTAAATGTAAAAATAATTTTCTTGCCAGTTTTTCCTGCATGGTATCCTAGCGACAATGTACTGTCTGTCCTTGGGTATTGGGGCACCAACTGGGGCAGTACGAGAACTTGGCAGAGAGAAGGCATGTGAAAGACGTGGTAGGCATAGTTTCTTTTATCTTTTGGAGGGGTTTTAACCCACTTAAGCAGCATTTTATCTTCTGATTATGAAGGTAATATATATTTATTGTCAGACCACTTGGAAAACACAGAAATTCCCAAGGAAGGAAATAAAAACCAACTCTAATTCCAATATTGTTAACATTTTGCTAAATATCCTTCTGGTAGTCTTTTTTTCTGAACTGTCAAACAGTGATGAGGTTCTAAACTCAGAATATAAGGGAAAAGAATCCCAAAGTCAAGATTACCCTACAACCACCATGGATAGTAAGTTTTATGCACTCTGAAGGTTGGAAACTATTGAACTAGACTCAAGGAAAGAACAACTTAAAAAAATCTATATGAAATGAAAAGTCTGGGGGAAAAACCATTCTACCTTTAAGATTACTATCAGATCCCTAATGGTAAGTGGATGGCGGTGGAGAATTTAACTGTGTTCTTGCGTGTCTGTAAGGTTTATTCTGTTCTGTTTTAATATTAAACTTCTATAACTTTCATATGGGTTAGTAGATTTACTTGTGAGGATGACAAGCCATAGTGATGTCATGTTTCGGTCCAAGGGGTAGGTTCTGAGTCATCCTAAGAAAAATGAACACAGTACCATTCCACCATAGGTGCTTACCACCCCTCTCAAACCTATACACAGACACATGCACACACAATTGGGATCATTTGTCTTATAACCTTCATTTTGTTTTATTCAGCAGTAAATATTCTATGTATTAGGTTTAAAGTTGCATATATTCAGTTGCAAAGATGTACCACAGTTTATTAACCAATCATTTTCTGTTATAAAAATCCTTGTGTATAAATTTTTGTGTTCATCCATAATTATGTCTTGAGGATAAATTCTTAGATGGAGAATTGATGGTTCAAAGGATAGTACATTTTTAAGGCTTTTAAATCATATAGCTAATTTGTCCCCAGGAACATTATGTGCTTCCTTCAAAGTGTCTGTTTCCCAGCATCACTGGAAATTATCATTCAAAAGAGCCTTCCACAGCATGCCTTTTGGATGACCCACGGCTTCTGTTCATTGCCTGGCCAATTTATCCTGGAAAGAATAAAAGAAAGGAGGCTGGAGGTGATAAGTGCTTGTGGCTAGGTTCATGCTGGAGGAATGGGAACAGATAACAGGAAAAGGGGGAGCTTGGAGACCATTTCTTTAATCCTGCTTCCAGGTTATCTTCAGCAGAGATCTTTTAATGGTGAATACTTGAAGGGAATATATAGCTTTAAAAGCACATACAATATTATAATTTTTGATTTGGAAAATGATTTGATGTCTTGTCATCATAGATACTACAGAACAGGAACGACAGTTCTGTGTTTATCCAAAAGGGAGTATGGTTTAAAAAAAAAAAGTGTAGAAACACTATTCTAATCCAAACCCTCATTTCACATAGAGAAACTGAAACTAGAGAGTTGGAAGGGATTTCTTTAGAGCCACACAGCAAACTGATGATGGAGTTGGAGCCAGAGTAAAGGCTCCCGACTACCTGTTCAGAGCTCAATGATGAGGTGGGCCAGCCTGGTTCAGGGGGAGATGAGAAAGCAGACATAGGGCCTCTTTGGACAGACGGCCAGGCTCTCTTCCAGGGCCTGTGAGCTGCCTCAAGCCCCTCCTGGACAAAGACCTAGGTGTCTCGGGCGTGGCATTTCACTGTCTTCTTGATTATCTCCACCTGTGAATGGGAGCAGACCTACACTTTAATAACCAGGGTCTTTGCCTGAACTTTGCCTTCCCCTGGATAACTTCTCTTCATTCCTCATCAGCTCAACTGTTACTTCCTTAGGGAAGCTTTCCTGACTGCCAAGATAGTTTAGGGTCCCTGTGTGCATTCTTGTAGCACCTCTTACCTTTAATATCCTTGTCACAATTGTGATTACCTTGCTTTATTTTTAATATCTCTCTCTCGGTGACTAGACTGTCTTCTCTATGAGTGTAGGGCTCTATGAGTGTAGGAATGCTGTTTTATCTTCTGTTGGTCCTGGCATATACTAAGCCTTAATAAATGCTCGAATGTTTGACTATTTGGATGAGTGAATTAGAAGTGTGTGTGAGCTGCTGCGTGGTGCTGTTTTTGATTGCCTGCAGAACCAGGAGAGCTGTCCCTTATTGCCAAAGGCATTGAGAGAGAGAGAGAAAGGAGACCCAGTTGAGGCTGCTGGTATAGCCACAAGCCAGAGGGTATGGTCTGCTTCCCTGGGTGCCCCATTGCGGCCTCCTGGGTGGTGGGGTCAGCACCCACATCCAATCAAGCATTTATTACTGGCTTGGCAGAATCAGCCCCGGCAATTTCGTAGAGGTGGTTGGAGAGGAGCCTCCTTGAGTCATTCTGAGGAAGAGAATTCAAGGTCAGGACTCACCTTGGCGGGGAGAGGACAGCAACCCAGGTCACCTGCGACCTGGTCTTCACAGTCATGGGCGCTTGCGGCAACGGCTGTAAGGTCTGCTGGTGGATGGCTGGGCGCCAGAGCAGCGCTGCTGTTAGGCGGCAGGTCCTGCCCCCTCCGCCGGTTTTCCTCCCCCTCCTCCGTCTCCCTGCCCACTCCTGCTTGCAGCATCCTCTGCAAGGAGAGGAACGTGCCGCGCTCGGACGCGCTGTCCTGGCCGAGCGGCGGCACCCGGGTCGCACTCTGGACCGCCGGGGTCTGCCGTCTGGCGCTGCGCCAAGTGCTTTGATGCGCGCTGATGTCAAGTGGGTGTGGGCTCTTAGGGAAGGCCGGGCGAGGACGAGGAGGGAGCGAGATGCGCCGCGGGCGCGCTGAGGCCCCAGCGCGCTCCGCCGCCCCGCGCTGCTGACCGGTAGCCGGCCCCGGCTCCAGGAGCGGGCTCATGGAGCCGCGGCGCTGCCCGTCCGGGGACGCGTGCCCCGCCGCCCTGGGGGGCTGGAGGGGGCCGCCTCGGGGGGCCTGCAGGTGTGTCCGCGCGCCGTAACTTTCGGGGGGCTGCGGGCTGTTGGGCGGGTAGGGTTCAGGGTGCTCGGGCTGCATTTAGGAGTGCTTTTGTGTCTGGGCGCTGGCGTGATGGGAGCCGGTTTGTCCCCGGCCGGCCATCCGCGTGGGAGCCGCAGCTCGCCGCTGGAGTTTCAGCGAGAGAATTCATTGAGCCGGCGACCGGCTTTGGGTTACTCATCGGGAAGGGCGCCGAGGGAGCTGCCTTGTTTTGAGAATTGGTCTCCAAGTACAGACTGCATTCATGGTAACTGGATTATCTCTCAGCAGACAGCGCGGCTTCCCGAAATCGGCTGTGGTTTGGGGGCATCGGTCGGTCGGGGTGCGGGGGAGGGGAAGTGGGCAAAGGAGACCTGTCCACCCGTTCCGCCCCGCGCGCCGGGGCGCCGGCCCCTCCCCCCACCCCTTCTCGCAGGGAGCCGGCTATGGGGGAGGTAAGGGGTCAGCTTCTCGCCGTTGACAGGTCTAGTTTCAGACACACCTTCCCGGAGGAATGCGGAGGCTTTGTTCCAGCGCCCGTCCCAGCCCCGAGCCCAGAAGCCCGCGGGCATCAGGCCGGGACTCCAGTGCCATTACTCATCTTTTATAGCAACGCCGGCGAGCTCCCGGGTAGTCAAGTTAATTATTAATGTGTCTAGGCTGCAGGGAGGGAATCTGGAAATGAGATTGGTGGGTTGCAGGTTTTTCTTTCCCTTTTTTGGCGTTGGCCATCAAGGTTTAAGCCCAGGGTATTGCAGCCTATTTCCTGAGAAGGATGCTGGCATTCCCCCAGTGACCGGCACTCCGCGAAAGGGACCCCATTTCCCCATCTGTGGGACAGCCCCATCTCCCCCCAGAGGGCACAGAGGGAGCAGCTCTTGTTTTTTATCTACTTTGGAACTGGCCCATACCTTTCCTCCTTTGCCTTCTGAAACCAACCTCATTCCCGCCCCCTGCCTCAGAGCAGCTTCCAGGCTCAGGTGTGTGAGACCTGAGCCCTCAGCCGGTAGCCTGAAGCTTTCTGAAAAGAGCTGCCGTGTCCCAGCCTCAGTGCCTGAAAACCTCCGCCCTGCTCAACAAGTGCCCTGGGGTATATTTTCAGGCCCCTGCTCTGTAGGACTGTGGGCCGAGGCAAAAGTGTCTGTCGGGTGGTCACCTGACCTGCCTCTCCCAGTTCCCTCAGCTCCAAGAGGAAGGAGGAGGTCAAGGTTGGGGAAGAGCTGAGGGCGGAGTTCTTGCTCTGGTTTCAGTTTCCCTCCTGGCTGGCTGGGAGAAGGTGGATTCTAAAACTGGTAGTCTCACCAGGTGTGCTCTGTGTGTGCTATTGAATAAGAACGGGAGGGCCCAGGTTTCAGTGGACGGCTGTGGATGAGGCTTGGCTGGGTGGATTGGGCTGGGTGGAGGGCTGAGATTTTGCCCCAGCTGGAGCCTGAGGAGAATTGTCGAACTCAGCCCTCCTGGCAGCATTGTGCCTTAGAGACCTGGGACACTGCTTTTTCTTTGTCAGTTTAGGATAGAGGACTCAGCCTTGTAAACTGAAGGGTTGGCAGATCTGTGATGAGAAGATGAGCTTGCCTCGGAAGTTGACACTCCTGAGGGTGCAAGAGGGGGCTGGGCTTATGGGGGGGGGAGAGGAATGTGGGGAGGAGGATGGGCTTATAGGGGTGAGGAGTGCAGGGAGGGGGATTTTAGCTCTAACTGTGGGCTGTGAATTGCATCAGAGCCTGTTCGCTGACAGGCTGCTGTAGGACCCCACGTCCCTCCCTTCAGTTGTCTGTCCCCTACCTCAGTGGCTTGGCTTACTGGGTTCCTTCTGGCTCTGGTCTCCAGGGCTGGACTGTTCTGATGGCTGCCCAGGGACACCTAGTCCCCATCTCACCCCAGCCTTCCGGGGATGAAGTGAGTGGAGGAGGGCTTGGCTTCAGAGAGGCCTCTGATCCTGACACCCTGGGTTACTGGGGAGTCTGTGCCACCTGTCTTCCACTGGGTTTGTGGTATGTGCACTCAGTGGCACCCCTCCCCCAACTCACATGCTTTTAGAGTGCCACCTTCTCCAGCAGTGCCCTGAGCTGCTGGTGATCTGCTGGCACTCTGCGAGTTGAGGATTTAGAGATGGTCCTGATTAAGAACAATTTTTTTTTAGATTATGGGAAGTCTGCCATCTAATGTTTGCTCACTTGCAGCCTACTGGTCATAGCTGAATCCTCATTGATAATGGCCTGGCCACTGCCTGGGAAGCTACTCAAGGTGATTCTGTAAAGAGTAGGTGGGTCCCTGGGGGCACTGTGAAGCAAACAGGAGGTCATCAGGGATTGTGACGTTGTGGGGAAAGTGAGGCAGCTGTTATAAAGGCTGTGGGAATTGTGGGGTGAACGGGAGGAGATCAGAGTCACTGTGAGTGGTAGGGTCAGAGGGCTGAGCAGGGCTGGTTTGGAGATTCCCCCATGTGTCCTGTTCCTAATGTCCATGCTGGGCACAGCGGGCAGTAGGGGGGTCGAGCATCAGCTGAGACCTCTGTTCTGGGACCTGACTGCCACTGCCTCCTGGGAAAAGGGTCAGACTTTCTCTCTGTACAGCAGCTCCTAGACTTCTCCTTTCCGTCTTAACAGAGGTGCTGGGTTTAGTGGTGGCTGTTACTGTGTTCCTCAGCCCCAGCTCTGGCAGGGAGCCTCTTCCTGGGACGGGCAGCTGGAGAAAATACCCAGTTTAAGAGAGAGGTGCTCTGAAGTGCTCTGAATCACAGAAGATCAAGAGGAGAAACAATAAAGACCCTGGCAGTCTCTGCAGTCTTGTAAAATACAAAATTCCTCCCTAGGGTTTGTACTATCTCTGGTGAAGAGAAAAAGAGGCTAGTTATTCCAGGTCTATGTCCCCTGCGTCTCCAGGTGAGGGGAGAGAGAATGATGAGGAATTAGTTGAGGCGTATGGTTTGTGGCACTTTCTCTGCCCACTTGGGTTCAAACTCAGTCTCTGCTGTTTACTAGCTTTGTGTTTGTGGGCCTCTCTGCCTCTCTGAGTCTGTTTCTTTGCCTGTTAAACAGGGATAAGGGTACCTCTCTTCACCCCCTCCCCCCAGTAGGATAATTGTGAGGATTATACAAGACGTTTGTAAAGGATGGAACACAGTGCTTGTTAATTGGCAGGTTTTTTTTTTTTAATTAAAGGTAACTAGAGGATCCTTGGAGCAGCAGCTGAGAGGGTTGTTTTATTTTACAGAAGATGAGAATGTCAGAAATGGCATTTTGTGCCCACCCCAGAGGCCATACCTGGGCTCCTAGGGTCAGATATGAGAACTGTCCTGGAAGAGTTTCTTCTGACCTTCACATTAAGTCTGTTTTCCAGTCTCAAATTATTCAAAGAGGCCTTGGAGACCTGTGAATCCCTGACTGCAGGCACAGAGCATAATTGAGCTGGAAAGGTAGCAGCCTCAAACTCTTGCTAATGCAGCCATCTCTGGTCCAGCCATGATTGTGGATTGTGGATTGTTAGTCCCAAGAACAACCCGACACCTGGCACTTTTTTATCTCTGTAACTCTGGACGAATCCTTTTGTCTCTTTGAACCGGTGTTCTGTGAGAGTAATAAAGCCTGCCTCTTATGATTAAATGGAATAGTGTATGCAAAACTGTAATGCAGTAATGTAATGCAGCTTACTATGTACCAGACACTGTTCTAAGTGCTTTCATATATTATTTCATTTAATTCTCACAACAATTTATGGTGCAGTTAATTATTGCCCGCATTTTATTGACGAGGAAGTTGACTATTAGGAATTGTTACTGTTGCGTGGTTGACCCCCTGTGGAGATCATGCGTCTGAAGATCTCTGCCTCCCAGAGTAAGAATAAACTGAAGTTTCTGCAAGTACATTTGCATACTGCCTTTCTTCCATCCACCTATTCTAACATCTCCAGCTAGCTCTGGATATGTTTGTAATATGAGTAAAAGAGGTCCTTATCGGTCATTTTGGTTTTTCGGTGCCCCTCTCTTGTCCCCTCCGCCTTTCATCCATAGGCTCTGTGGGGCTTATAGCCACAGCACCTTCTTGGCTGTTACTTTTAAGTGTCATTTGTGTGGGACTGTAACCCTCTTGGGCTCACTCACTTAGTGGTACCTTTTAAGAACGAGGTTGCTGGTGGATCAAAGATAGTTGATATTAGGATAGTAATGCAAGATATATAAAAAGGATTGTACATCAGCTTGCCTTAATGCTGGGCCACACTTAGGTACTGAGGATCAGTTGTGTCTCCTTCTGACTTGAGTGTAAGTCATGTAAATAAACTAAATGTTTGTGGATATCTATTAAAAAAAAGAAAGAAATAAAGAGGTTGCTAACTTGATTTGACTTTAGGCAGAGGAAATGTTTGGTTTAGAGCCAACCATTAGGCTTGGAGTTTTCAAGGTCCCATCTTTCTTTCTAATGGTTCTGGTTAGCTATTTTGTATCCTTCCCTCTGCTCCAAACCAGCTGCCAGTGAGCACCCAGGTCTGAAGTTTTAAATGTGTTAGGGGAATAAAAAAGGGAAGAAAGAAACAAACACCCTGTGAAAATAAGGACTCATGGCTGGTGGTGTTTCAAACACGGGTGGTGCTCATTAACAGAGAGTTATGATCACAGCCTCAAATTTATTCTCATTACTTTTGTAACACGTTTATATGATAAGAAAAAGGCTGCAGCTTTGTGGGTTATTCTTTCTTTTTATGACAGGAATAACATTTATGGGCGTATAACACAAATAAAGGAATAAAGGTCTGGTTAGGAATAAAAAGTGAAAAGCAACTGGTGGGACTCCGGGCATAGTCAGAAGATTCCAGAGTTCTCGTTAGCAGAGATTTTTCACAGCACGGATCTGGGTGCCTTAGTTCCCACAGCAGCCTGGTGATGTCATCAGAGGGGTAGTGTTCCTGTCATTTTACTGGAAAATGGAGTAACTTTTCTGAGGTCAGATAGCCAGATATGTAATGCTGGAGACTGGACCCCAGGTCTCTGAGTTTCTGAGTCAGAGGCAAGCAGTCTCATTTATCCTTGTAACAATTTTAATAATTTTTCTATTATGGACACATGATGGGAAATGTAGAATATTATAAAGGAAGATCGAAGCAGGGAATCATGGCCCAAGCATTGTGTACATCTTGGTGAATTCTAAAGACTTTTGTTTTAGGAAGAAGGGAACGTTTGTCTTTGTCAGGGAAGAATTGCTTGTTATTTATACATCTCTGGGCATCTCCAGTTTCCTGTCTTGGAGCAGGCACTCTTTCTGTGAGCTTTGATTCCCTACAAATTCAGGCCAAGTTCTTTATTTTATGTGAAACACCGTGCTAGGCACGGTGGGGGAGAGAAAGATGCACAAGGCATCTCTGCCTTTAGAGAGTTTATCATCAAGTGGGAGAGGCAGATGTGTACTCCACCAATTAGTCCAGGTGTAATAGTAATAGCAAACAGCGACTGTATCCAGCTCTGTTCCAGGTGCTTTAGACAAGTTATTCACATTTAATCCCCAGACAGCCTTGTGAAGGAGGTGTTACCCATTTTACAGTTGTAGAAAAACTATGAGGTTAAATGGCCTGCCTAAGGGGATAAAACTAACAACATCCAAGCTGACATTCAAATCCAGGTTGTCCCATTTTAAGACCAAGGGCCCTCTCTTTTGAAAATCCCTTAAAAGAGAAGCACAAAGTCTGAGTCTTTCAAGATGAGGGAAGGTATGGCGTTTATCTCTTTGTCATTCTCTCTCATCTTTTTCTTCTGTCATCTTTTATGATAAATGATTCTAATGATTTTGAGTGGTATTCATTACCTTTTCCGAAAATTCCCTGCTTGGATTCTTTTGCTTATCTGGACCACTTGATAATAAATCTCATAACCTCAGAACTGGAGGAAATGGAAAGCTTGTCTAGATCATTCTCTTTCTTTTCTCACTTGGGGGAAACTGAGTCTCAGAGAAGGGACCTGACGTGGGCGTACCTAATAGTTGTTAGCGCAGTCAGGACCAGAACTCAGGTTTTTTCACCAGAGTTTCCCAGAATGTAACAGGATATGGGATGATACAGGGGTGAGTATTTTAAATTTTACTAGTTTTATACCTGAGTGTATGACCCTTCCGTGTGAAATATGACGAATCTTGAACTCATCATCTGGCAGCTCCTGTCGCTTAGGATATGTCTAAAGTCTGTGCTGTCTGTTTAAAGGAAAAAGTGGACGTACAGGTTCGACAGCGAGGTGGCAGAATCGTGGAGGCAGTGTGCGGACAATGCGTGGATGACATTAGGGAAACAGCGTGGATACACCACGTTGTACTCTCTGAGAGGATTTACTTGCCCTATCAACTTGATTCTTTGAGGAGCAGGAAGAAGGGGGCCAGACCCTAGTGGAAGCATATTACCTACTAGGTATTTTACCTGTCGGTCAGTAGGAATGGGTTCATTGTGTGTATATTGTATATTGAGAAAGCTCCGAGAGGTTGATTAACAAGGCCATGGTCACACAGGGTAGACTGGAGAGTGAGAGTTCAGATCCCAGCTTGGGCTTCTTCCCTTGCCCCTCCTTGACACCTGCCACATTCCACAAGGTGGGTGCGTCCTGCACCCAGCCTTCCCTTGTCCGGGGTTCTGACACTATCTTATTCAGGTACCAGGCTCAAGTGGAAATGAATGTGATTGGGTTGCTAGGTTGCTGCGGTAACCTGCTAATTTAAAGCTTGATTTTGATAGAATTTCAAAGAATGTGCTGTATCTATAATATGTGTATTTATCAAATCTGACTCATGCTGGTAAGTGGTAAAATCCTTATCCTGCTGCCTTTTGGCTTCTGTACACATTATGATGACGCCGTGTGGATTGTGGGCTCCAGGAAGACATAGACTGTGCCTGTCAGTCTATCTAAAGGGCAATTACCGAATGATTTTTGAGACTGATTCATTTATCCATATTTTCAGAGTTCAGAGAATCAACCAGTAGGTTTTTACCTAGGGTGGAGGTGTGTGGGCTGCGTCCACGTTAGCTGAAGAAACTCAGAGTTGCATTATGAAGAGAAGGCCTCCTTTGGGAGATTTTGGCTAGAACAGGGGCTCTAGGCTTTGGGTCCCTCCTAAACCTGTCGAGAAGCTTCTACGTCTCAGTGGTTTAGGACCACATGGAGCATGGTTTCTTGCAGGAGGCAGTCAGTCACTGCCCATCTGTTATGCACTAAGAGCTATGATAGTGAGGTAGGCCGAAAGATGGCTCCCTCCCCAAAAGGTGTCCATGTTCTGATCCCTGGAACCTGGCAGTGTTACCTTATGTGGTAAAAGGGATTTTGCAGGTGTAATTAAGCGAGGAATGGGGAGATTATGCTGGGTTATCTGGGTGAGCCCAGTGTAATCAGAGGAATCCTTATAGGAGGGTCAGAGTGAAAAGAAGGAAATGTGATGACTATAGTAGAGGTTGGAGTGATGCAGGCCTGTGAGGAAGGAATGTAGAAGCTGAAAAAGGCAAGGAATGGGTTCTCCAGAAGGAATGCAGCCCTGTTGACACGTTGATTTTAGCCCAGTGAAACTGATTTTGGACTTCTGACCTTCACAACTGTAAGATGGTAAATGTGTGTTGTTTTAAGCTGCTAAATTTGTGGTAATTTGTTACACCACAAATATAATACAAACTGATACCAGATGGGTACTGAAGATCAAACAATGAACATAGCACAGTCCTTGCCTGCCTTCAGTGGTTCTCAGTCCAGTGGGGGAGACAGGCAAGTACAGAGCCAATTTTGATAACAGTGATAAGTATCCCGTTAGGGCTGTAAGGTCAGGAATCTGTGGGAGATAAGGGAATTCAGCCTGGGGAAAAACTTCTTGGATGAGCTGACCTCAGTGGAGTTAGGGGATGAAGGAGGCCAGGAAGAGCTTTTATGGAGAAAGAAGAGCATATTCAAGTTCATCTCAATAAGATCTGAAAACTAGATGGAGGCGACTGGCCAGGCCTTCCAAGGCAGAAAGCTGGTTTAAGTTGGTGCAGGTCCTCATGGCCCTGTTTCCAGACTAAAGCCTTGCACAGTGGGAACTAAGATGGAAAAGTCCTGGTGCTACGCCTTCAGGGTTGTGTGACGATAGACCTAACACCATCTTGGGCACCTGCTAGGTCTTTCACATATTTTCCCATTTAATCCACGCAACAACTGTGAGAGGTAGGGACTATTATTTTTTTCATGTTGTGACTGGGGAAAATTGAGGTCAAGTAATGGGCCCAAGACCACGTAACTTGTAAGTAGTGGGGCTGAGATTTGAATCCAGGCCTTCAGGCCTTCGAGCCCTCGTTCTTAGTATTCTGCTCTGCGGTAGGAAGATCCCTGGGTCAGCAATCAGAGGAGCTGAGATCTAGTGCTAGCTGTGCTTCTTACTAGATTTAGGTCAATCTACTCTTCAACCTCAGTATTTCCATCTGTAAAAGGGGATAAGAGGCCTGCCTGCTTCAGAGATGTTGTGAGCCTAAAGGAGATGCTGAAGGAATGTGTTTTTGCTGTGAACTCCTCCCCTCTCCCCAGAGTTTCAGACACCTCCAGAAAGGTCCTTGTTTGTTAGTGAGCCCTGTCTTGCAGTACTGGTCATCCTTAAGGGTCATGAGGCAGGTTGGGGAATTTGGCCACGGCGGATCATAGACGTGTCCACATGGGGCTAGAGTGTTTGCATCTGTGGGTGGTGGTAGAGATAGAAAGTGGGCAAGAGACAGGGAGTGGCCTGTCTCAGGGTACCGAGAGTGGGAATGTAAGTCTGGAAGGAAGAAGTATAGTCTGCATTGTGTTCCCTGCAAAGATGCCAACGCTAGAGGTGACTGAGGGGGAAACATTCCTGACTTGGAAGTTGGGCGAGCAGCATGTAGTGATTTGAGGCAAGTTGATGTGAGTTCTGGAGCCTCAGTCTCTTCATGTGTAAAATAGAGCTAATGGTCCCTACTTTGCAAAGCATGTGAAAGCATCCTGCCCAGTTCCTGGCCTATAGCGGACATTCAGTAAATAGGGACCATCTCTAAAGCTGGCAGTTTGAGACTTCTCAGGGTTAATCCAACAGATTCCAGTTCTTTGCAGAAATTCCACCTTTCTCCCTTGCCTTTCAGACTCGCTTAGGCACATTGTCATTGGATGTGAACGGAGGTCTGGCCACAGAATGAGAGACCCATGACTCTTTGATGGGGAAGACCCTGTGCTTCCCAGCGAGAAATGGTGACAGGTGGTTTTCAGGTGGCTGCAGTGGGTCTGCTGGGCCATTTTGGAAGCGAGACTGTGTTCATCTTGCCAAGTACAGGATTGAGTGTCACTGTTTTGCTTTCTGGGAATAATGGCCGTGCAGATAAGGTAGATTTATGGCGCTGAGGTATTTCAAAGAATAGACTGTTCCTTTTTTTTTTTTTTGAATGTCTACATCTTCTGGTTATTAAGGTAGTGGTTATTTTAGAATATTTGGAAAGTATTTTTTAAAAATAAAAACATTTACTTCCACACCCAGAGAGGATTACTGCTAACATTTTAGTGTGTTTCCCTCCGTTCTTTTTGAAATGAACATATACTTTTTTCGCAAGATACAGAGTTGAATATGCTTTATTCACTTAACATTATATCATGTGCATTTCCCAGATTATTACATATTCCTTAGAAACATCTTAATTTGCTGCATAATAGTCTGTTGGGTACATGTACCGTAATTTTCTTAATCATTCCCCATTCAGAGGTTGGGCATTTACATTGCAACTACTGAAATAACATAAATACGTATTTTCCCCTAAAATATGTAAAAATATTTGACTACGGTTGTTTTTTTTTTTTTAAAAAACTATCTTCTTAGTTTCCTAGAACTGGAAATTCCTAGACCAAAGAATCAGTACATTTTAAATTGCCTATTGGTGGGGATTATCGGACTGTTCTGTTTACCTTATATTTAAAGCAAAAACGTTATGGCGTGTCAGGCGGCTGTGGGCCAGCTGGGTGAGGTCCCTGCTTCTGACCATTGTGCACAGGAGGCTGCCTCCTCACCGCTCACTCACTTCCTGGCAGACAGTACAATCAGCCCCTTGTAGCTCCCCAGTGAAATTTAAGTAATCGGTCAGCTTCTCCAGTGCTTCCCTCTCTGTCAGGAAGTTCATCTGTGAATCTAACCTAAATCTCACCTGCTGCATTTAAAATCCTCACCCGCTGCTGACTCCCCTCAGTGGGAGTGGAGCAAAGTGGAGCGGATCTGTGCACCTTCTGCAGGCAGCCCACTCGCCTCTCTCCCCACTGCCTGACCACCGCGGCTCCGGCCACCAGCCTTATGTTACCCTGGAGGAAACTTGAAGGTCTCTGGCTACTGCTGTCACGACTAGGAGGGCGGTCCCTGCATCGAGTTGCCGCCGATAACACCAGGTAGGGTTTCCAAACCTGAGAGTGCCCATGGCGTGGAGGCCAGCATCCCGGCCTCTCCCGTGCCCTCTGCAGAGCTCGTGGGGGCAATTAGCATTCAGAGTGGTGCTCTCCTATTGACACTGCGGGTCTATCAGATTCATTCTCTGGGAAAAAAGAAATGTGGCTAAAGCAGGGATTAATTGTGTTTCAGTCCCAAGTGCATTGGCCAAGTGGCAACTGCAGTGAAGGAGTTCAGCTAGGCGGGGAGGGGCATTTGAGTGCATTCTGGTGATGAGGGAGCCCACTGTCAGTGTGGAAAGGGTAGGGTCCCACCCTGGGCCTCCCACCTTTGGCATCAAGTAGCTGCTGTGCCCTCCACCTGAAGAGCCTCGGCTACCTTTCTTAGCCGAGTCCTTTGTTGAGAGCTGACAGCTTTCTTGTGGGGCAGTAGGATGTTAATTTGGAAGGGAAATGAATATAGCTGCAACTTCATGGGCAGCAAGAGGCCCCTTGTGTCCCTCACTTAGGCCTTTTAGAGCTGGCTGGCAATAGGCCAGCAGAGTGGACCAAGTCGTACAGGAAACAGACTGGGGATTGAGTCCTGCAGCACCTGTGGGAGTATCTGAGCATGGCTGGAGCCTGAAGTGTCCCTGGGGCCCGGCCCAGGCTGGCTGACCTTCTCCAGCTCCTTGCCGTCCCTTCCACGTCAGCACCAGGAGATCCTGCCTCAGTATGAACTGCTTGATGTTCCAGCTTTACCTCCTCAGAAGGTCTGCACTCTTAAGACGAGATGCTTTGTTTCCGGTTTGCTGTTCCTTCCTTCAGTGCCTGGTACAATGCTAGTGTTTGATTGAAATGAAAGAAGCATTTATGAGGCAAAACCCAGTGGTGTTAGGCACTCAGTAAAAAAGCTAGTTCTCTGCTCTTCAGCCCCCATTGAAAATCCCATGTCAGATGGTTTTTCTTCCTTTTGAAGGGGGGGAGCGTTTTTCCCCGCCTCACCTTATTGTTATCCCTTGTGCACTTTGGAGCTGAATATTGCTGGTACTTTTACCTTGACAAGTTGGAGCCCAGTGTCCCCACTGTGAGGCCTTAGCCCAGTGAATGCCATCCCTGGCTGCCTGTTAGAATCCCTTGGAGAGCTTTTTAAATATACTGATGCCTGGGACCCAACGCCAGAGATTTTGATTTATTTAGTCTCAGCTGGGGCTCTGGCACCATCATTTTTTTTTTTTTTAACGTCTTTATTGTAGTATAATTGCTTTACGATGGTGTGTTAGTTTCTGCTGTATAACAAAGTGAATCAGCTATACATATACATATGTCCCCATATCTCTTCCCTCTTGCATCTCCCTCCCTCCCAGCCTCCCTATCCCACCCCTCTAGGTGGTCACAAAGCACCGAGCTGATCTCCCTGTGCTATGCGGCTGCTTCCCACTAGCTATCTATTTTACATTTGGTAGTGTATATATGTCCATGCCACTCTCTCACTTCGTGCCAGCTTACCCTTCCCCCTCCCTGTATCCTCAAGTCCATTCTCTAGTAGGTCTGTGTCTTTATTCCCATCTTGCCCCTAGGTTCTTCGTGACCTTTTTTTTTTTTTTAGATTCCATATATATGTGTTAGCATACGATATTTGTTTTTCTTCTTCTGACTTACTTCATTTTGTATGACAGACTCTAGGTCCATCCACCTCACTACAAATAACTCAATTTCATTTCTTTTTATGGCTGAGTAATATTCCATTGTATATATGTGCCACATCTTCTTTATCCATTCATCTGTTGATGGACACTTAGGGTGCTTCCATCGCCTGGCTATTGTAAATAGAGCTGCAGTGAACATTTTGGTACATGACTCTTTCTGAATTATGGTTTTCTCAGGGTATATGCCCAGTAGTGGGATTGCTGGGTCGTATGATAGTTCTATTTTTAGTTTTTTAAGGAACCTCCATACAGTTCTCCATAGTGGCTGTATCAATTTACATTCCCACCAACAGTGCAAGAGGGTTCCCTTTTCTCCACATCCTCTCCAGCATTTATTCTTTGTAGATTTTTTGATGATGGCCGTTCTGACCGGTGTGAGATGATATCTCATTGTAGTTTTGATTTGCATTTCTTTAATGATTAATGATGTTGAGCATCCTTCATGTGTTTGTTGGCAATCTGTATATCTTCTTTGGAGAAACGTCTATTTAGGTCTTCTGCCCATTTTTGGATTGGGTTGTTTGTTTTTTTGATATTGAGCTGCATGAGCTGCTTGTAAATTTTGGAGATTAATCCTTTGTCAGTTGCTTCATTTGCAAATACTTTCTCCCATTCTGAGGGTTGAATTTTCGTCTTGTTTATGGTTTCCTTGGCTGTGCAAAAGCTTTTAAGTTTCACTAGGTCCCATTTGTTTATTTTTGTTTTTATTTCCCTTACTCTAGGAGGTGGTTCAAAAAGGATCTTGCTGTGATTTATGTCATAGAGTGTTCTGCCTATGTTTTCCTCTAAGAGTTCGATAGTGTCTGGCCTTACATTTAGGTCTTTAATCCATTTTGAGTTTATTTTTGTGTATGGTGTTAGGGAGTGTTCTAATTTCATTCTTTTACATGTAGCTGTCCAGTTTTCCCAGCACCACTTATTGAAGAGGCTGTCTTTTCTCCATTGTATATTCTTGCCTGCTTTATCAAAGATAAGGTGACCATATGTGTGTGGGTTTATCTCTGGGCTTTCTATCCTGTTCCATTGATCTATATTTCTGTTTTTTTGGCACCATCATTTTAAAAAACATTCCACAGGTGATTCTAGTGTTCAGTAATCTTCCCAGAATAAGGAGTAAGATGTTCATTCCTGCTCTGTCCTGTCAGCAGTTTCGCTTTATGGAAAGATGTGTTAGGAGCCTGTGATATCTGCAGCAGCAGGCTGCTCACATCCTTTATGGAAGCAGAAAGGGTAAAATGATAAATGAGAGGATTGTGACAGGCTTTCGTGGGTGGTATTGGCTTGATGGGAAGCCCCTATGGATGTACCTAGCATCCCTTTCTGTTACCAAGATGTGCTCTGGCTGTCAGTCTGTCTAGTAATTAAGCAGGGGACCTGGGCAGGAGGAGGATGTTTTAGTTAAGGTGGACGATAAAAAGGAACAAACAGGCAATGAGCCTGTTTATATTCGGTTCATTAGCCAGGGCCTGGATTCACCTTCTTCTCAAATGTTTGGAACATGGGGCAAATGGGATGGATGGGGAACAGGGCTGTGAGTGAATGGCAGAGGATGGCGTTCAGTTTCAGGCTAGAGGACAGAGAGGTCAAAGCAGTGGGTTCTTGCAGTGAACGTTCAACCCTTCATGGCTCTCTGTTACCCATTGCAGGCTGGGATCCCTAAGGCCTCACTTAGGCTAATTTCCTTTTGAATGTTGTAGATACCTCTTCCCAGAGGAGATAACAGGAGACCGAGTTATTGCCATGAGTGAATGAGCCCCTTCACTAAGGGTATTTGGGTTTGCCTGTAGGTTCCTTTACGTGATTCGAGGATGGTTATGCCCCTGTTGACTAATGCATTTGACTTGATGTCTTAAGTCCTATACCTTCCCTTACCCTCTTTGGGGTGTTTGTGGTTGGGGCTTTGTTCCATGAGCATCCTCTCAGATTGAGGGGCTGCTTTTGTGGTTTCAGCTGCTTCTTGGCTTCTGTCTCATGGTTTGGCCATTTCCAGGCCCTCTCAGCCTTAGAGAAGTTGGAGCTCCCTTAAGAGAGCCCCGTGTAGCTTTGTCAGAGGTGAGGTGGCCTCTAGATTAACCCCTGGGGTGCTGATGGCACTGTTCCTCAAACTTACAAATCCTGCTTAGAAAAAGCTACACACATTTTATTTATTTATTTTTAGTTTTCTCATGCTATTCAAACTGCAGTTTTGCTAGCTGTCTATAACAGATTCCCCCGGGGTGCCTGTTAAAAATGCAGAATCTCTGGGACTAGAACCTAGGAATTTGCATTTTAGCTAGAATCCCAGGCTATTATCAGGTACAGGAATGTTTGAGAATCATTTTGTTTAAAAAAAAAAAAAAAAGGGCTTCCCTGGTGGCGCAGTGGTTGAGAATCTGCCTGCCAATGCAGGGGACACGGGTTCGAGCCCTGGTCTGGGAAGATCCCACGTGCCGCGGAGCAGCCGGGCCCATGAGCCACAACTACTGAGCCTGCGCGTCTGGAGCTTGTGTGCTCCGCAACAAGAGAGGCCGCGACAGTGAGAGGCCCACGCACCGCAATGAAGAGTGGTCCCCGCTCGCCGCAGCTAGAGAAAGCCCACGCACAGAAATGAAGACCCAACACAGCGAAAAAAAAAAAAAACAGTCACCCCCTTTGTTTTACAGGGGAAATATGACACAGAGTGGTTAAGTGACTTGCCCAGGATCACTCAGTGAATTCGGGCTGGAGCCAAGCTGGAAGAACCTAAGCCAAGTCCAGAATGTTAACATCACTTCATAGTTGTATAGACCTTTGTTCTTTGAAATCGTAGCCCATCTTTCTGCCCCTCTAGTTTGCTAAGATGGAAAGCGTCATCCATCGTCGTTTTGAACCAGATTACTTTTTGCTGTGGGGAGCTGTCCTGTGCATTGTAGGATTTTTTAGCAGCATTTCTTGCTTCTGCCCCCTGGATTCCAGTAGCATCCCACAGTTGGGATAATCAAAAATGTCTCCAGGCATTACCAAATGTCCTTGGGGGGCAAAATCACCCCAGGTGAGAACCACAGCTTTAGCTGCAAAAGCTGTGTGTCAGGGATGTTCCCTAAAAGTATCCTACAGCGTTTATTTTTATATCTAGGGATTCACTTTTAAAATTTGCATAGCTGGCTTCTACCCGACTTGGCTACTGTGCTGGATTTGCACACATTAATGAAGTCACGTTGAATATAAGCTCTTTCCTCCTCTGTTTTGGCCTGCAGAGGAAAGACATAAATAAGCTTGGAAGGACCACTGAATTTGGACTCTAGTCTGTGGTTTGCCTGCCAGCCCTGCATGTCCTAATAGCTGTGGGATGTTGGGGAAAGTCGCTTGCCTTCTTGAGCCCCTTTCCTCATCTGATTATGATAGAAATAAATGTTTGTTTTGAACGAGAATTAAGTGACACCTTGAATGTGGAAGTGTTTATAAAACATTATTCATATATTAAGTGGCGATGATAAGATTCAGGTCTAATTACCAGCACTTGAGGTTTTCTCAAATTCAAGAGTGCGGAACTCAGCACAGCAATCAATTCTAGACTTGTATTTGGCCAAGTATGTTACCCTTGTCGTGTTTCTGCCCATAAAGTTAATCTTCCCCCTCTCACTTTAAATTTAATCTCCTTCTTCTTACTGGCCGTTGCGATACCTCTTTTGGGTCATTGTCTCTGCAAGATTGGTTGTTAGTTTATTACCTGTGACTGGCAAGAGCCGGGTTCTTTTTATGGTAAGGTTTCAGAAGGGCTGTCAAATAGTTTATGAAAATCAAAACCAGTGTCACCTTCCCTTCCCTCATGGCCAGCACCCAGGGAAATCCATAGTAATTGGTACATGAGGCCTGAATGCAGGCGGTGAAGCCAGCGTCAGTCTGTAAAGAGTTGCATGCAAATGAACTTGGAGATTAAAGGTCTCTGAGCTGTTGGCACAGCAAAGCTTGGCGAGTCCAGCACTTTATTTTGCAGACAAGGAAACTGATTCCAGAGAGAGAACATGTCTGAGGTATCACAGGGGCAGAGTAAGATTGTGGTCCAGGCTTTCCAGGTGCCGGGCGAGGCTCTCGGCACATGTTCACGCGTGTCCAGGCTGCCGATTGGACGGTGTGGGGGGAGCAGGCCCCACGCCGTATCCAGGGCGCTGTGGCTGCCCTCTGTTTTACTTCAGATATTGCCTGATAGGTCTTGTGAGATCATCTCTTTTAGCTCAGTAGCTTATGGGTGGAACTTCACCAGAATTCAACACAGTACACAGCATGATTTCTGCTGATTCTTACAGCAGGACATCTTGAGGGGAAAAGGCACCAGTTTCACTGTGAACATATTGAAGACGAAGAAGACTGAGAAACTGAAGCCCCTCTTGTTTCTTCAGCCACTTCGAACACCATCCCTTGGCTATACATATTCTCCCACTATGATGTGATCCTATGTCATCATCACTGCTGATATTAATTGTTGGTGTTATTAATACTTGCTGCTGTTTATTGAGTGTCTACTGTATGCCAGTGCATGTGAAGTGTTTACCACAATGCACATCTCAGTTGATCCACCCAAATACTCTACTGAGAGGGTACTATAACTGTCTCTGTTTATAAATGGGACACAGATTAAGGAACTTACTCAAGCTCACAGAGTGGGAGGGTGGGCTGAGATTCAAACCCTTCCAACTGATGAAGCCCGAATAGGCTCCTTCCTGATCTGTAGTTCCTGACTCCCTTGGGGGCAGTTACTGTGAACCCCTCCAGCCCGCTCCTCCTCTCTAGCCAGCGTCAAGGCCTTCGAGGACCTGCTTCAGATGGCCAGTTTGAACCTCTAGAGCTGTCTTGACTGGGTGGCTCTCCACCTGCCCCCCGAGCATTCCCTCTCAGCCTGTGCCAAGAGTCTGAATGAGAAGAGCTGTGTCTGACTCAGGAACCTAGAGGCCAGCTGGCAAGGGAGGCACAACCTTTAGAGACTAAGGCCTGGATTTTGGTTGGATGGATCCCTTAACCTTCTGGAGCCTCATCTCCCTTGGCTATAAAGTGGAGGCAATTCCTGTCTCACAATTTCCTTTTTTTTTTTGAGAGTGTTAGACACTTCATATTCAAAGTGTTTATAAACTCTGGGTTTAGGTGGGATTGTGAGACTAATGATTTCTCAGCACCTGGTGCATCCCCATCATGATTCCAGAGGAGAGGAGAGTGGGAGCCTGGGGGAGAATGTTCAAGGGAATGAAATATAGGGACACTTTGGGGAAGAAGACGCAAGCTAATCTCCATTTGCCAGCTGTTTTAAAGGCCTTCTCACCCAGCCTTCCTCCTTCATGCAGTGCCAGTGCACCCTGTGTGGACGTGTTTCTGCTTCCCTACCTGCTCTGGAGGAAGTGATCACAGGCACTGTTGGAGGACTAGGGGTTCCTGTAGGTCCCCCTGCAGATACTCGCCACAGGGCCCACCCTGCTTTTCCCTGGGGCAAAGAGGGCTGCTTGGGGGGCGGACTTGGGTTATTTAAAGGGAAATTGCTAATAGATATTTTGGATTATGGTGACCTAGAGGAAAGCAGAAAATTAAAAAAAATTTTTTTCATCATGAAGGTAGTATAACTATATTACCTCAAAAATTGGATAATAGAGAAGAGGGTAAAGAGCGCTCATATTCATTTCACCGTAATGTATTTCTTCTGGATTTTTGCGGGGAGGTGGAGGAATAATAATTTTCATTTATTTTAATAGGTATACGTAACATGGCACACATTTGACAGGGTACAAAGCAGTGAAAAATAAGTCTTTATAGAACATGTTTTTAGTCATTTCATACATATTTTTTTTTTGTTTTTTTTTTGCGGGGAGGGGAGGGGCGTGCTGTGTGGCATGTGGGATCTTAGTTCCTCGACTAGGGATCGATCCTGTGACCCCTGTGTTGGAAGCACGGAGTCTTAACCACTGGACTGCCAGGGAAGTCCCCATACATATGATTTTGACTCTTTCAGTCAACGTTACTTGATCTTCACATGTCTAAATGTCTTATTCTTCCCCATTTTAAAGATTTTAAAAATTTTGCAAGCAATATGTGCAAAAATATACTTAAAATTTTTTATTCTTATGTAAGTGGACAGCAAAATACCAAATTGTAACAGTGGTGACATGTCACAGGTGACTTTTATTTTTATTTATTAAAAAATTTTTTTTTAATTTATTTTATTGAAGTATAGTTGATTTACATTGCTGTGCTAATTTCTGCTGTACAGCAAAGTGATTCAGTTATATATATATATATATATATATGCACATTCTTTTTCATATTCTTTTCCATTATTTTTATCATAGGATATTGAATATAGTTCCCTGTGCTATACAATAGGACCTTGTTATTTATCCATTCTATATATAATAGTTTGCATCTGCTAATCCCAAACTCCTTATCCATCCCTCCCCCACCCACCTTCCCCCTTGGCAACCACAAGTCTGTTCTCTATGTCCGTGAGTCTGTTTCTGTTTCATAGATAAGTTCATTTATGTTGTATAAGTGATATCATATGGTATTTGTCTTTCTCTTTCCGACTTCACTTTTTATGATAATCTCTAGGTCCATCTATGTTGCTGAAAATGGCATTATTTCATTCTTTTTATGGCCAAGTAATATTCCATTGTATGTGTGTACCACATCTTCTTTATCCATTCATCTGTCAATGGACATTTAGGTTGTTTCCATGCCTTGGCTATTGCAAATAGTGCTGCTGTGAACATAGGGGTGCATGTATCTTTTTGAATTATAGTTTTGTCTGGATATATTTATTTTTTATGCTTTTATTTCTAAATTTTCTACAATGAGCAGGAATATTCAGAGAAGTATGCTTAGTAGATATTGTCCATAATCTTAGAATTAATATTTTGACCTGTTTTTATTGACTATTTAGTCTTTGCATTTTATAAACACAGTTGAAATTATATTTTATATTGTTGTGGGTCCTACTTGGTTTTCATTTAACATAGCCTTTATGAAGCTTAGATTCTTAATAAACGTTGTTTTTAATAACCATAGAATATTTTATCAAGTAGAAACACTTTTATTTAATCATTCCCTTATGATTGGACAGTTAGGTAACTTCCAGTTTTCACTGTTAAAATAATGCCAGGATGAACAACTAAGTAAATACAGCATTTGGAAGTGTCAACCCTGAAAAAATCAGTCCAGAGATTAGAGGAATTCTATTCCCAGTGGATGGGTACGCATGGAAATTCCCTGGCAGTCCAGTGCTTAGGACTCCATGCTCTCACTGCCGAAAACCTGGGTTTGATCCCTGGTCGGGGTACTAAAATCCCACAAGCCTCATGGCATGGCCAAAAGTGGGAAGGAAAAAAAAAAAAGTTAAGACGGTGAATTTTATATTATGTGTACTTAACCACAGTAAAACAAAATTGGAAAAAAAATTCATCATCCAATGGATGGGTATGCAGCAGGCATGCAGCAGTGCTTGTGCTTAGTGAACGAGGGGGCATGAGTGAAGGAGTGTCCTATAAATGATTTCAATAAATAATAACACGAAAGAATAAAGAATGTTTTACAGCTGTGAAGGCCTGTCAAGAGGGACCTCAGGATGGACTGCAAAATCCAAACCTGTCATATCCTGATAGCTTCAAGGTTTTTGAGAGGGTTCTGCAATTTCAGCCATGAAATGTATTGGGGGAAGACAGTGATTTGCAAAATTGTACAGTCGGAATGTAGAGCTGCTCTGTCTTTGCGCCATGTTGAAGGATCAAGTGGCACTGATACTTTTCCAGTTTCTGAAGGAAGGGAACATGCCAAGAAGGACAAAAGCCTAAAGGTGGTTTGTTGTCTGACTGTGTGCTGCCCAAATGGCTGCTGAAAGCAAATCAGTTTGTGGAAGGCTGCGATGGTTTTCCTAGCTTAACTCTCTCTTTCGGAATTGGATAGGAAAATAGAATTTCTCTAAAAAGTGTCTCTATTTGTGCCTGGAGCGCTCTGTAATTTGGACCTTGTCAGCACAGCCTGTCTTTATTTTGAATTTGGAACAATTGACTCCCCTTTTCTTTACACTGTGAGCTATTTATATGCCAGAAAGCACAAGTGGAGGCCTTTCCACCTTCTCACTCACGACTTCAAGAAATAAATAAAGGAAAGCAGCATTCTTTAGGTTCTATAATCCCTGAGTGTTGGCAACAGAGAAATGAAAATTATTCTCATGTAGACGTCTGTGTGGTGGTGATGGGCTGTGGATGGGCAGGGAGAAGCTCGGCTGCTGGGTCCTATTGTGCTGTTTCTTAGCCTTTCCTAGGACCCTCTGGGGAAGGGAGTCCTCATTCACCTGGCTGAGCATACATCCCATACATGTTCTGTTTGTCCATTTAGTCATTCCGTTCATTCCTTCACTCATTTATTCTATTTGGTTCACTTCAGTTATCGATCACCGAATGTTATACGTCATGCAGTGTCAAGGCCGTAGTGACACAGCTGTGACTAAGACTTCCTTCCTGTTTCAGTCAGGGTTCAATGGCAGTAATGAGAAACTAGCTATTCGAAACAGACATGGATTGCATACAGTGGGTTAGGTGCTTACATCATTGCTGGGAGGGTGGAGGAGCAAGATCTAAGCTGGCCTGTGGTAGTGACTCCTAAAACAAGACTCTGAAAACGGTTCACGAGTCACATTTTCTTTTTCCTTTTTCTCCCTCTTTTGAACTCCCCTTGCTCCCTGCTCCCAACTTCTCTGTCCCAGATTTTAAGACTATTCCTTTCTGGGATTAATGGATTGTGAAGTGTTAATGGTCGAGTCCGTTGTTAATAATAGCTGTTACTTGCTGCCCTTTTAACAAGCTGTTACTTGTGCCCAGCTGTGTGCTAAGTCCTTTGTATACCTTCTCTCAATTCTCACATCCTCTATTACATGCTTAGTAGTATTATCTCCACATTACAGATAAGGAACCTGAAGTTAATAAAAGTTAAGTGACTTACTCAAGATAATTCAGCGAATAAGTACATTTGAATTCAGGCAGTATCCCTGTCCAGAGATACTTGCAGTTTAAAACAAAAGCTGGGCCAAAGAAGATATGCAAATGGCCAACAAGCACATGAAAAGCTGCTCAACATCACTAGACAGCAAGGAAATGCAAATCAAAACCATAATGAGATACTACTTCACACACACTAGGATGTCTATATTCAAAAAGACAAATATTTTATTTTTTTTACATTATTTTGAATCATACACCTTTATTTTTAAGTTTATTTGCTGTGCTTTTTATAGCAAAGACCTTGACTTTTTATTTTCCCCCAGATTTATTGAGGTATAATGGACCAGTAAGAATTGTATGTATTCCAGGTATACAACATGATGTTTTTTGGGGGGTTTTTTGTGTGTTTTTTTTGCGGTACGCGGGCCTCTCACCGTTGCGGCCTGTCCCGTTGTGGAGCACAGGCTCCGGACGCACAGGGTCAGTGGCGATGGCTCACGGGCCCAGCCGCTCTGCGGCATGTGGGATCTTCCTGGACCAGGGCACGAACCCGTGTCCCCTGCATCGGCAGGCGGACTCTCAACCACTTGCGCCACCAGGGAAGCCCCAACATGATGTTTTGATATACGTATACATTGTGAAATGATGGCCACACGTCACCTAACATAGTTACCTTTTTTGTTTTTTTGTGGTAAGGATACTTAAGATCTGTTTTCAGCAAATTTCAAGTATACAATACAGTATTATTAACTACAGTCACCGTGTTGTATATTAGATATCCAGATCTTATTCACACTGTATAATTGAAACTTTGTACTCTTTGGCTAACATCTCCTCATTTTCCCCATCCCCTGCCCCTGGCAACCATCATTCTACTCTCTTCTTTTATGAGTTTGACTCGTGTAGATTCCACATAAGTGAAATCATGCAGTATTTGTCTTTCTGTGTCTGGCTTATTTAACTTAGCATATAATGTCCTCCAGGTTCATCCATGTTGTTGCAAATAGCAGGATTGCTTTCTTTTCAAGGCTGAATAATATTCACATGTATATAAAACCTCATTTCCTTTATCCATTCATCAGTTGATGGACACTTAAGTTGTTCCATATTTCCATATCTTGGCTATTTTGAATAATGCTGCAGTGAACATGGGAGTATACATATCTATGCAAGATCCAGATTTCATTTCCTTTGGATGTATACCCAGAAGTGGGATTGCTGGATCATATGGTAGTTCTTTTTTTTTTTTCCACATCTTTATTGGAGTATAATTGGTTTACAATGTTGTGTTAGTTTCTGCTGTACAACAAAGTGAATCAGCTGTATGTATACAAATATCCCCATATCCCCTCCCTCTTGAGCCTCCCTCCCACCCTCCCTATCCCACCTCTGTAGGTCATCATAAAGCACCAAGCTTATCTCCCTGTGCTATGCAGCAGCTTCCACTAGCCATCCATTTTACATTTGGTAGTGTACATCTGTCAGTGCTATTCTCTCAGTTCGTCCCAGCTTCCCCTTCCCCCTGTGTCCTCAAATCCATTCTCTATGTCTGCATCATTATTCCTGCCCTGCCACTAGGTTCATCAGTACTGTTGTTTTAGATTCCGTATATATGCGTTAGCATACGGTATTTGTTTTTCTCTTTCTGACTTACTTCACTCTCTATGCCAGACTCTAGGTCCATCCACCTCACTACAAATAACTCAATTTTGTTTCTTTTTATGGCTGAGTAATATTACATTGTATATATATGTGCCACATCTTCTTTATCCATTCATCTGTCAGTGGACACTTAGGTTGCTTCCATGTCCTGGCTATTGTAAATAGTGCTGCAGTGAACATTGCGGTACACGTATCTTTTTGAATTATGGTTTTCTCAGGGTATATGCTCAGCAGTGAGATTGCTGGGTCATATGGTATTTCTATTTGTAGTTTTTTAAGGAACTTCCATACTGTTCTCCATAGTGGCTGTATCAATTTACATTTCCACCAACGGTGCAGGGGGGTTCCCTTTTCTCCACACCCTCTCCAGCATTTATTGTTTCTAGATTTTTTTTTTTTTGCGGTACGTGGGCCTCTCACCGCTGCGGCCCCTCCCGCTGCGGAGCACAGGCTCTGAACGCGCAGGCCCAGCGACCATGGCTCACGGGCCCAGCCGCTCCACGGCACGTGGGATCCTCCCCGACCAGGGCATGAACCTGCGTCCCCTGCATCGGCAGGCGGACTCCCAACCACTGCGCCACCAGGGAAGCCCCATGTTTCTAGATATTTTGATGATGGCTATTCTGACTAGTGTGAGGTGATGCCTCATTGTGGTTTTCTTTTTTGGATCTAACACATAACTATATTGCTATGATTAATCAACATCTCATTGTGGTTTTGATTTGCATTTCTCTAATGATTAGTGATGTTGAGCGTCTTTTCATGTGTTTGTTGGCAATCTGTATATGTTCTTTAGAGAAATGTCTATTTAGGTCTTCCCCCCATTTTGGATTGGGTTGTTTGGTGTTTTTTTTTTTTTTTTTGATATTGAGCTGCATGAGCTGCTTGTAAATTTTGGAGATTAATCCTTTGAAAGTTGCTTCGCTTGCAAATATTTTCCCCCATTCTGAGGGTTGTCTTTTCGTCTTGTTTATGGTTTCCTTTGCTGTGCAAAAGCTTTTAAGTTTCATTAGGTCCAATTTGTTTATTTTTGTTTTTATTTCCGTTACTCTAGGAGGTGGTTCAAAAAGAATCTTGCTGTGATTTGTGTCATAGAGTGTTCTGCCTATGTTTTCCTCTAAGAGTTTGATAGTGTCTGGCCTTACATTTAGGTCTTTAATCCATTTTGAGTTTATTTTTGTGTATGGTGTTAGGGAGTGTTCTAATTTCATTCTTTTACATGTAGCTGTCCAGTTTTCCCAGCACCACTTACTGAAGAGGCTGTCTTTTCTCCAGTGTATATTCTTGCCTGCTTTATCAAAGATAAGGTGACCATATGTGCGTGGGTTTATCTCTGGGCTTTCTATGCTGTTCCATTGATCTACATTTCTATTTTTGTGCCAGTACCATACTGTCTGGATTACTGTAGCTTTGTAGTATAAGGACAGATATTTTAAAAGTGCTGGTAAAGACGTGGAGATATTGGAACACCAATACACTGCTGGTGAGAATGTGCAACCACTTTGAAAACCACTTTGCAGGTCCTCAAAAGTTTGAACATAGAGCCACATATGACTCATGAACTCTACTCCTAGGTATATACCCAAGAGAAATGAAAGCATATATATCTGTATAAAGACTCATGTGAATGATCATAGAAGCATTATTCATAATATCCCCAAAGTGGAAATAACCCAAATGTCCACCAATCAATGAATGGATAAATTAAATCTGGTATATCCATGCAATGGAATATTATTTGGCAGTGAAGGAAAAAAAAGGAGTGAAGTACTGATATATGCTATAAGGATGAACCTTGAAAACATTATGCTAAATGAAAGAAACCAGTCACAAAAGATAACATAGTGTATTATTTCATTTATATGAAATGTCCAGAATAGGAAAATCTGTAGAGGTAGAAAGGAGTTTAGTGGTTGCCTAATCTACTTTCTAGGGCTGGGAGGGATGACAGCTAAAGGGTATGGGGTTTTTTTTTTAGAGTGATGAAAAAGTTCTAAAATTGAGTGGGCTTATGGTTACACAACCGAGACTATACTAAAAGCCATTGCATTGTACACTTTAAATGGATGAATTGTTTGACATGTGAATCATGTCTCACTAAGTTGTTACCAAACCAAAAAGAAAAAAAGAAGAAAAGCTGGGAAGGACAGTTCTTACCCAAAGAAACAAATTGCTAATGGTGGAATTTAGCTCAAACTTAAATATTTAGTTCCCAGTTGATTGTCTGGTTGGTGGACCCTAGAGGTGGTTTTTTTCTCAGCTGTCTACTTTTCTGGGTTTTTCAGTTTTTCTCTAAGGCGTATGTATTACTTTTTTAAAAAAATTAAATTTATTTATTTATTTTTGGCTGTATTGTGTCTTCACTGCTGTGCGCAAGGCTACTCTTAGTTGCGGTGCACGGGCTTCTCATTGCGGTGGCTTCTCGTTGCGGAGCATGGGCTCTAGGCATGCGGGCTTCAGTAGTTGTGGCACGCGGACTCAGTAGTTGTGGCTCGCAGGCTCTAGAGTGCAGGCTCAGTAGTTGTGACTCACGGGTTTAGTTGCTCCGCGGCATGTGGGATCTTCCCAGACCAGGGCTCAAACTCGTGTCCCCTGCATTGGAAGGTGGATTCTTAACCACTGTGCCACCAGGGAAGTCTGTAAGGCGTATGTATTACTTTTTATAAGTAGGAAACCAAAATAAAGTATGTCATGAAATATGTATTCCATTGGGTTATGCAAAAAGAACATCATGACTTCTACATGTTGTGCCACTTGAACTAGTTTGATTATTTTTGTCCTAGAAAAAATATTTTTGGGGAAAAAAAAAGTGAGAGGTACCACAAGTGTGTGTTCCTGAATTGAGCTGGTATCAGGATCCAGTCACTCCTCAAAGCCTCCTGCCTTTCACCCTCTCATTTCTCACTTGCTCTTTGTGCCTGTCCAAGGACCACCAAGTTGTTAATGATCACAGTGCTGTATACAGTTTTGTGCACAACTTTCCTTACAAGGGAAAGATGATTGGGGGGAGGGGGGAGGAGTGGTGGTGATGGATGGTCAAATTGAATGTGAGTAAAAGGAAGAAATGTAGTGGGGTCTGGGCCCTTAGGTAATTTGTTCCATTGCTGATGCCAGCATTTCATAGTCTACTCGTAACCCAGTAAAATACCTCATGAAAGTTACAAGGCCTTCACAGAAGGGGAATTCACTGTAGCCCCCTCCTTTCTACCTGAGCTAATAAGACCATGCGTATGTTCTGTTTTGTTTTTTAACAGGATTTGTGGATCACTGAAGTGAAATGTATTGAGATCCAACTGTATGTTTGAGGGCAGAATTTGCTGTCAAGCAATCAGAGTAAAGCTGAGGATTTACAACCCGTGAGAGGCTTAAATGGAGAGTTCTTTTCCCATTACACATTAAGTAGGCAACTTGGAACGTGACCTGGATTTCTCAGGCTAGAAGTGGCAAGCTTTGGGCCCTGAGGTCTTCTTGTTTACTTGTGTGCAGCACGTGTGTTTGTCTGAAAGTAAGGTCCAGGTGCCTTCCAGGTAAAAGGGGTGTGAGGAGTAAGGGTAGGGGGAGCAGGTCTGCTGGGTACCTGACCCCCACCTTACCCAGTGAGCCTGCCAGCACTTTTCGGCACACCCCCTGGCACCCGGGCTCTCTCTTTTCCTGCAGACACCTGGGACCTTTAAGAGCAGGCCTGGAATAGCTCACAAGTATGGTAGAAAGAGAAATCCCAGAGAGCAAGGTTTGGGTCCTCACTCTACCACTTACAACAGCTCTTTGCCTTTGGGCAAATCACTTATCCTTTTTAAGCTTTTCCTAATCGTTAATAGAAATAATGCTACCTACCTTCCATGCTCATGGCAGATGCAGGCACACCTTGGAGATACTGCGGGTTCAATTTCAGATCACTGCAATAAAGCGAATATTGTGATAAAGAGAATCTTACGAGCTTTTTGGCTTGCCAGTGCATATAAAAGTTATGTTTACAGTGTACTGTAGTCAATTAAGTGTGCGATAGCATTATGTCTTAAACCATGTACATACCTTAATTTAAAAATAACGCTGTTGGAGAAATGGTTCTGATAGACTTGTTCAATGCAGGTTTGCCACAAACCTTCTATTTGTAAAGAGATGCAATATTTGTGAAGTGAAATAAAACGAGGTATGCCTGTATTAAATGAAAATCATATGGAAAATGCATAGCACAGTGCCTGAGACACATTAAGCCTGTAATGAAGATCATTACCTCTTTCCTAATCCACTTTTCTTCTTCGCCTCCCCTTTCCCTCACCTGATTCCTACACTGGGTTGGCAGAGAAAGTAACCCAGTTTTCTCCACCTCCAGAGGCCCCCTGTCAGTATTAGTAAAATATTTTCTCCCCCACCTACCTATTTTTGTGCCAAATTTTAGTCTATATTGAACACATTTCTCCAAAATAAAACCCATTGAAACAAAAAATTGTTTACTCTAGATTAACCTGTCCAGTAGAAGTTTCTGTGCTAATGAAATGTTCTTGGCTACTCTTGTCCTTTTACTCTTTCACTTAGATTTTTTTTTTATTTTTATGTTTTGGTCTTTTGGCCACAAGGCATGTGGGACCTTAGCTCCCCGACCAGGGATCAAACCCACATCCCCTGCATTGCAAGGTAGATTCTTAACCACTGTACCACCAGGGAAGTCCCTTTCACTTAGATTTTAAGATCGGTTTGTGAAGATCCATGAAAAACCCTGTGAGATCTTGATTGGTTTCACATTGAATTTATAGATTAATTTAGGGAAGAAGCAACATCGTTATGACATTGGGGTTCTCCAGCTCTCTTTTCACTTAGGCCTTTTAACATGTTTTTCAGTAAACCCATATTTTCTCCATGAAAGTCCTATCAGAGATTCACAGACCAAAGGATATTGGTTGGGTGGCCATGAGGCCAAGAGAGAGCAGAGTCTAGAAGCAAGGAAGTCAGTGAAGAGGTGAGATAAGACGCAAGCTTGGATTTAGGACTGTGAGAAGGGGGAGGAGACAAGACAAGCCCGTGACATCTCCTAGGAAGAGCGGAGAGGGCCTTCTTAATTCTTTCAGGGCAGAAGAAGGCAGAAGAAGGATAACACTTGCTGCCACTTGTTGATAACTCACCGTGTACCAAGCAAAGTGCTGGCGTGTTACCGTCTTCATGACTTCTCACAAAGCTCCAGAGTAGGCATTATTCTATCCTCCAGGTGAGGAAACTAAATATCAGAGAAGTTAAGTAACTAACCCAAGGTCACCCAGGGGAACCAAGCTAGTTCACATCTAGATCTGCTCCTGCCGAAAGGCCACTGAACACTTGTGTAATCTCGGGTTGTTTCAGAGTTTATTGGACGTACTTCATGAGAATGTGCTAGACCTTTTGAATTTTATGACTGAAATAAAAGTGACAAAAATACTGTTTGCAGTCATAGTCAGAAAATTAAATTGGAATGTTTACCTAGTTTTATAATGTTTGATAAAAGATCTAGACAACTTGGAATTTATGAGATTATAAAATGTGAGTTGTTGAGAGGGCAGGAGGGCAGCTTTGGGGATGGAGATCATGTGACTCTGGAAAGCAGAAGGAATTTTGAATTCGGAAAGTGTTCTTGGTCATGTATTTCTGGGTAACATTTTGTTGATGTTTTTTGTCCATTGGTCAGAAGAAAAAAAAGAATGGGCTCAATTAAAATTTCTGTTGTCGGGCTTCCCTGGTGGCGCAGTGGTTGAGAGTCTGCCTGCCGATGCAGGGGACACGGGTTTGTGCCCCGGTCCGGGAAGATCCCACATGCCACGGAGCGGCTGGGTCTGTGAGCCATGGCCGCTGAGCCTGTGCGTCCGGAGCCTGTGCTCCGCAACGGGAGAGGCCACAACAGTGAGAGGCCCGCGTACCGCAAAAAAAAAAAAAAAAAAAAAAAATTTCTGTTGTCTTTGCCACAGAGGAAGGAAGCCTTTTGGTGGTTGTCATGGTGATGTCTGAATGACATTGCTGAAAGTGGGTAGTGATTGCCATCCAGAGCCCTGAAATGAGCATTTATCATTTTCCCTGCCCCCTGAGAGGCCTGCAGAACCAAACTGCACAGTTCCTTAATTGCCTTAAATTTGAATTTGAGCCAGCTGTGTGCATGCGTGCATGCATGCGCGCATGTGAGGGAATGAGCTCTGCTTGTAGCCATGGTTAGAGTCGTAAAGTCTGAAAGCCCATTTCTAACTACTTTGTGCTCCTGAAGCAAAATGGCATATGTGAGGTGCTCATGAAAACTCTCAGAAAGTAATCAGGAGCTACCAGCCTTTCACGTGGCACAGCAGAACAGCTTGGGAGGCTTCCTCCCTGTCCCAGCCCTCCTGCCCCACTCCAGGCACTCAGAAGTCTTGCCTGACACACCTTCTCCATGGACAGCCCATTGAACAGGCTTGTGCTTAATGCCTGGCAACTTTAAATGCTGCCATTTACCACGGGTCCTCCCCGCCCTGCACCCAGCTGGCACACTGGAGCCATCAGGCTGCATGCAGGCGGAGTGTGGCTGTTTCTGACAGTAAAACCAGGCTCTTTTACTGGCTTTGGGGTTTCTGCACTGTGTGATTGGGGTGTAGGAAGGGGAGGTAGGGAAGAATGATGTTGGGGGGTTGGGTAATATGGATGGATTTTCCGGAGTTCTGTCTGCAGGTGTGAAGAAGAAAGGCTTGTGACACCTCCCACCCCCAACTGGACAGCTCTTCTATAACCTGTCACGTAGAGTGGTGTTGTGACAAAGAGCAAAGAATTTGCCATCGGAGAACCTGGTTCAAGTCTTAGCTCCACCTCTTAGCTAGCCCTGTGAACCTGGGCAAGAGCTTAACTTTAGTTTCCTCTTCCAGAAAACTGTAGCATCGACAGTAACTCCCTCTCCAGGTCATTGTATTGCTTGAGATGATGCTTTGTCAGCTGTAGGTGCTGTAGAAGCTGTACATTCTAATTCATTAAGCTCATATTGTACACTAGGCTCTGTGCTGGAGAATCAGGGTCGACGGAGAGGCAGGGCGAGAACAACAATCAGAATAAGATGGAGGGGACTTCCCTGGCATTCCAGTGGTTAAGACTCGGCACTTTCACTGCCGTGGCCTGAGTTCAATCCCTAGTTGGGGAACTAAGATCACGCAAGCTGTGCGGCACGGCCAAAAAAAAAAAAAAGCTGGAAATGTGTGATTCCAGTGTGCACCAGCAGGCACTTAACTCTGCTTGGTGTCAGGGAAGGCTTCTAGGTGGAGGTGACCCTTGCACTGAGTCTTGAAGGATGGGTATAGTTAGCCAGAGAGACAGGGAGACAGCCTTCAAGAAGAAGGAACAGTATGTGCAAAGACACGGAGGCACCACTGGAGCCTAGTGAGCAGTGAATGGTGAGGCAGGGAACAGATAAAGGGTGGTATTTATCCAGAGGTGGGGGGAGCTGATAGATTATCTTAAGACAAGGAGTGACACAATTGTAGGTTTAGAAATATAACTGGTAGCTGTGTGGAGGATTATTGAAAGTTAATTGGGAATAGGTGGGTGAGTACAGAGATAGGATAATGACCTTAGAGGCCACTGCAGTCATCCCAGTGAGAATGGCCATGGGGATGGAGAAGATGGACTGGATTGGTGAAACAGGAAGTGAACTTGACAAGTTTCTGACTGAGAGGGAATGAGGGAAAGCTGTAGGATGACTTTCAGCATTTCTAAATGGTGTTGCTTTTGGCATTTCGGGAGGGACAGATTTTCATTGTTCAGGACAGTATCATTCAGCATCCTGGGTTCTCTGCCCACTAAATGCTCCCTAGTTGTTGTGGCAACAAAAATGTCACTGTAATTTTTCCATATGCCCCTGGTTAAAAACCCTGAAATGGTGGTTTCACCAACATGGGGAATAAAAGAGGAGAAATAGGGTGGGAAGAGTTCCTTTGTGGAATATGTTGATTTTATGTTTGATTTACATGTTGGTAGAAGTGTAAGCAGTTGGATCTAGCGATCCAGGACACAAGAGGGTGGACAGCACTAGAGGTACAGCTTCAGGAGTCATACCCATGGCAGCTAAGGGGCTTTCCAGGGAGGATACTTAACATGAGAAGGGGCAGGTGGATGGCAGAACTTTAGGGACCATCATGTATCTTGTTTAATCTTGTGTGCTGGGGAGGACAGATAGTATTCCAGGGTCTACAGGGAAGAGGAACCTGAAGCTCTGCAAGAGCAAATGACATTTCCAAGTTTCTCTTTTTATCAGTTTTGGCAGATTCTCTCCCTTGGCCCAGCTAGTGTCCAGATGAGGCTGGGGAGAAGTGGATTTTGCCCCTTTGCTTTGAAGGGCTCTTTGATGTCTTTCTTTGTGGCCAGTTGGTCCAAGCGTCTCAATGACTGGGCTGTTACTATCACTGCCTCACCTTGGGTTTAGAAGTCTTTGTGCGTTAGTAAGGCGGCTTCTCATGATTTGCTTTTTTCCCTGCAGTGGCAGATTTTTCCTTGGTGCCTTCTGTGTTCTTGGTTCACTGATTAATAGACACTTGAGGAACTGCAGGGAGACGGTTAACATGCATCAGATACCATCACTAGCAGAGAAAATGATTCACTGAGCTCTTTCTCTGATGTCTGCATCCCTGCCTGCTGACATAGTTTGACGTTGGGGAATTGAGTCTGAATCTGGAAAAACACAGTTTAAATGTGTGATTCAGAGTCAGTGATGTGCAGCTGTCTCCAAAGTAGGGGTGCTTAGAGAGCTGGATGGTAAGGGGTCCAAGAGGCTTTGCACTCCCATCTCCTTTACATTACCTCCTTCAAATGTAGGAGTCATTCCAAGTTAAAGATAACAAGTTCTGGGCTCTAACCTTCAGGCCTTCAGCCAGTACCCACGCCAGGGGGTTGGGACTTCAGACCAGGATGTGGAGGGCTGGTGATTGATTTTCAGAGTGTGAAGATTCTAGTAAGATTGACTTCTAGTGAGCTCTTACCCTATACCAAAGTTTTCTTCTTCCCTCGGAAATATAAGGAGCCAGTTTTGCCATGTTGCCTTCGTGGGGAATAGTCCGTCCTTTCACTCCAGGGTCCATTTCAGAGGGTAGACCCCTCATCATCCACCTCTCCAGAGTTGGAGTCAGAGGACCTAGGTTTGGATCCTGGCTCTGCCCCTACCTAACTGTGTAATCTTACACAAACCCCTTAATTTCTCTCATCCTCAGTTTCTACATCTATAAAATGCAGATAATAATACCTGCCTCCTAGGATTGTAATAACGCGTGAGACATAGAATACCTGCAGAGCGCCTGGAACAGATGATATGATATATGATATACTTGCTGCAGTCACTGTTACGGATCTCTCTCATCTTATGTGGTTCTTTATCTACAACCCTCTCCCACCCCCCTCCCCTCCGCACACTTTTTTGGCTATCTGCAGAAATCTGGCCCTTCGGCATGGTGGGCCCTCTGTTTAGGGATGTGGAGAGCTAGTAGGTTTTCTTTAGGCAGAGGGGACCTCGATAAGATCAGCTACCCTTTTGTTCACCTCCTGATGCCAGACACCATTTAGAAAATCTTTCACAGAACCTACACTGGCAGTGTGGGACTGGAACTGGAACCCAGTTCTGACTCCAAATCCACAGTCTTCCACTGACTTGGATGTCTCTCCCCTGCCCTCTCCCCTCTCAGGCCTGCCCCTGCCCCCTCCCCCCACCAAAAAAAAAAAAAAAAAAAAGAAAGAAAAGCAATAAATAAACAGTAGAACAGAACCAGAAAGGCCTGTCAGGATATTCTGTCTGGGCTCCGTGGTGTGCTTACTGGAAAGTCTGAGTACTCGGGGTCCTGTGGGTTAGGTGCCTTCTTCCTGCTATGCTCCTTGACCTGAGGCTCCACTCCCTTCCTGAATGGGCATCACTGGGAAATTGAGAAGGAAATGGGTTTGGGTGGGGGGTTTCTAGAAGTGAGATAGGCAGAGAGAGCCCCTCCCTGACCGGATGTCTGAAGTCCTTCCCCCTGGCCTCCACTCCAGCACTGAAGTTGGTATGGTCCCCCCTCCCTGGGTCATGGAGGGATGCTTGGCCAGTCACGCTGTGTGATTAGGTGTCCGGAGTTCCTTGGCTCTGTTAATACCACTGCTAGAAGACTCCAGAGGGACAGTTGGGAAATAGGTGGCCTTAGGCTGTCCTGAGCGGGCATGTAAGGAAGCAGCTGTGGAGGGTGGACGGGCGTCCTAACCTGATTCAGGACCGCATCCACGGAGGCTGTGCCGTGCAGAGCAGCTGCAGGAGGCCCCTCCCCCTGGAATGTGGCTGGACTACTTTACCTCTCACCCCCCGCACCAACAACTTCCACACAAAGACCCTGGGCTTCAGTTCCTCATGGACATCCCCTGGGTCCTGGCACAGGTAGCCCTCAGATCTGTGTGCTGACACTCTTTACAGGACAGCCCTGGTTTATGGAATGAAGTGCTAAATGTCAAGATTTATGTGGGCCATTCTTCACTGCACACCTGCGCATGAGCTCATACAGCTGACTGTGGGCCTGTTCTTGGTTTCCTCCTTCCATCACTGCCCTGGCCTCCAGGCAGCACGCAAAACAACATTGCTAGCCATGTCCCCCTTGTTGTGAGTACCAGAGATTAACCGCCTTGCCTGTCACCACTTTCGCAGCCTGGAAGGGGACATGGGGTAAAGGAATCTAGTCGAGCTGCATCAGGTGTCAAGAGCTGGAAGGGCTGCTTCTCATCATTTCCAACCTTTTCCCATTTTACAGACGAGAGGCCTGAGGCCCAGAGAGGGAAAGCTACCTGCTTGCTTCCCCCTTGCGTGGTATTGTCGTTTACCTTGAACAAATTAAATGCCTGAAGTAGGATGCAGAGAAGACATCATCATGATGCAGGAAAAGAGTTTGGCTTCTGGACCTGGATTCCAGCGGGAATCCTAAATCCTGAAATGTATGGCCTTGGACAAATGACTTAACCCCTCTTAACCTCAGCCTGAGATGATAATACCTTGCAGTGTTGAAATGACCATTAGAGGTAATACATGCAAGCATCTCAGGCAGTTGCTCACCGTGGTAGGTATTCAGGAAAAGGTGACGGACCCCAGTGGTTTGTTAATGGATACTGGCTGCACTGAACTATGCAAGCTGTGGATCTGAAAGAAAAAGCTTGACAGAGGTATTGTCAATCTCAGTGTAAGCTTCCTGTGAGAAGGGGCTAAGGAACCTAACCCAGCCTCCACTACAGAACTGTGACCACCTGCTCCTGTGGCCAGGTTCCTGGGAGTTGGGCATAGGTTCTCAGCCATAGCTCCGTACAGGCCCTTGTTTCTTTGTTTTCCCACCAAAGTATCTCCTCATGCTCAGAATCTCGTCCTCCTACCCGTGTATTTCGGAAGTCTCTTGACTCACATAATGGCTAAATGGTGTGTTTCATGAATTAATGGATTCACAGAGCTAGAGAGGAACATACGGTCCTCTTGGCAGATTGCAGGCTTGGGGGTTACGTTCTTTCCTTAGCAACATGTTGCCCAATGGGTTTTTTGGCCTCTGGGCTCGAAAACATCCACCCACAGGAGACAGCCAGCCAGTCTGATGTTCAGAGGCCGCTCTGACTGTGACATTGTTGACACTTGATTCCTTGAAAAATATGCCTCCCAGTGACTCCACCCACTGATCCTAGTTCTACCATCTTGGACCTCAGGGAACAAATCAAATTACTCTTCCTCATGATAGCCTTTCAGAGGCAATGACAACGGTCGTGTGCCCTGAGTCTTCCCAGGCCATAAAACTCCAGTTCCTTCAGTGATGTGGCTTTGACCCTTCACAGCCCTGGCTTCTCTGTCCTGGACGTGCTCCAGCTTTCCACTCTGGCCTGTAGGTGTGGTTACCAGAAGTGAACACAATATTTGGATCAGTTAAAAATAGAACTTTTTTTTTTTTTTTGCAGTACGCGGGCCTCTCACTATTGTGGCCTCTCCCGTTGCGGAGCACAGGCTCCGGACGCGCAGGCTCAGTGGCCATGGCTCACGGGCCCAGCCGCTCCGCGGCATGTGGGATCTTCCCTGACTGGGGCACGAACCCCCGTCCCTTGCATCGGCAGGCGGACTCTCAACCACTGCGCCACCAGGGAAGCCCTCAAAAATAGAACATTTTTTACCTCCCTTGTCTTAGTCTCTGTACTACTATTGAGTGAGTCCCAAGGTCTTAGTGGCTTTGTGACAACTTTTCCATACTAATTGGGTTTGTGGTAAGTCACTAAACTAATACAAGTTCCGTATTATATCCTAGAGCTACCGTAACAAGTTACTATACACCTGGTGGCTTAAAACAACAGAAAGTTGTCCTCTTACAGTTCTGGAGGCCAGAAGTCTGAAATCACAGCATCTGCAGCCTTGGCTCCTTCTGGAGGCTCTGAGGGAGAATCCATTCCATGCCTCTCTCTTTGCTTCTGGTGGTTGCTGGCAATTCTTGGCATTTCTTGGCTTGTAGACGCATTGCTTCACTCTTGGCCTCTGGCTTCACATGACCATCTCTCCCTGCATGTGTTTTATGTGCCACTTAAATCCAGACCAACGGCACTGGATTTCTGTGCAAGGTCTTTTGACTGGACACGAGGATTCCCAGCTCTCTAAAATATATTTTTCATGTTTGTTAGCAGAAATTAGTCACTGGAAGATGGATTTTTTTTAAGGCAGGAAATAAATTTTAAAACAGTATGGTGATGATGTTTTTTGGTTTTTTTTTTTTCTTTCCATAATCCTTGTTTTCAGGAACCTAGTGTTAATTTATGGTTAGTAATAGCTAGGACCTTGAGCAATTCTCTGACCTTCCCTGACCTCAATTTCCTCATGTGTAAAACAAAGAGATTGGATGAGGTGAGTGAACTCTGGGTCATTTTCAGCTCTAAAATTCTTAATACAGTGATTTCTGGAAAGCAGGGGTTACCCTTGGTGATAAAAGGGCTCAAGTTACCTTAATAAACTGATTGAGAATTTACAGCTCTTGACTAAGAAGACAATCATTCATGAATCTGAAAATCCGAAAAATACTGTCCTTCTGTTCACCTTTGACAGGATATAGAGTCTGAGCTGTGACACACCCCCTCCCTCTTCTCCATTACTCATGTAGTATGAGACTCTATAGGATTGGCATCTAGTTGGCTCTTAAATATTGGTTGCGTGAGTGAACGAATATACTTATGTATCATTATTGGGAGCAAGTAATGCAGTATCATTCAGGTCTGATCATCTAGTAATTGCGGGCCTGTTAAGATTCCTCCTGAGTGTATTCCTAGCAGAAGCAATAGTTTTTATTTATTTATATTCCAGTTGTATTGAGATATAATTGACATATAACTCTAGAATTTTAAGGTGTGCAGCATAGTGATTTGACTTACATACATCATGAAATGATTATCACAATAAGTTTAGTGAACATTCATCATCTCTTCTAGATACAAATTAGAGAAATAGAAAAAAATTTTTTGTAATGAGAACTCTTAGGATTTACTCTCTTAACAAGTTTCATATATGACATATAGCGGTGCTAGTTATATTTATCATGTTGTACGTTACATCTTTAGTACTTATTTATATTATAACTGAAGTTCATAGTAGCTTTTGACTACCTTCATCCAATTGCCCCTCCCCCAACTCACTCACCCTACTGTTACCACTCCCACCCCCGCCTCTGGTAACCACAAATCTGATCTCTTTCTCTGTAGGTTTGTTTGTATATTTGCTTTTGTTTGTTTTTGAAGTATAATTGACCTACAATGCTACGTTAGTTCCTGTTACACAACATAGTTATTTTTTTCTGTACATTTCAAAATGATCAACATGATAAGTGTAATTACGATATGTCACCATATAAAGGAATTGCTTAGTTATTGACTGTATTCCCCACACTGTACATTTCATACCCATGACTCATTCATTTTGCAAGTGGAAATTTGTACTTCTTAATCTCCCTCACCTATTTCTTTCCTCCCCCCAACCCAGAAGCAATTATTTTTAAAAGATGGTGGCAGTGTTTCGAAGTTGCTTTCTGGAGCAGTTTCCTTATCTGTGAAATAGGCGGCTGTGTGGGGTGGACTCCAGTGCCTGTGCTCTAAACACCACAGGAGACTGCATTTTTCAGCTTGGGGTAGGTCTGTGATCTTGCTCCAGACAGAACCTGGCCAGATGCTGTTCTGTTGCAGGAGGCCCCGCTTGCCTTCAGTGGCCCCTGTGGGTGTTTAGAAGGAGCTGCAGCCACTGACACCACTCTTCTTTTGCATTCTTTAGGGTCAGACTGTTAGCAGTGCCTCTCTGGATTTTTCACTCTGTGCAAGAAACAGTCTGCTGGCTGTCATGGGGTTCACCTTTTTTTTTTTTTTATAAATTTATTTATTTATTTTTGGCTGTGTTGGGTCTTTGTTGTGGTGCGTGGGCTTCTCATTGCGGTACGCGGGCCTCTCACTGTTGTGGCCTCTCCCATTGTGGAGCACAGGCTCCGGACGCGCAGGCTCAGCGGCCATGGCTCACGGGCCCAGCCGCTCCGCGGCGTGTGGGATCTTCCCGAACCGGGGCACGAACCCGTGTCCCCTGCATCGGCAGGCGGACCCTCAACCACTGCGCCACCAAGGAAGCCCGGGGTTCACCTTTTCAGGAGACCAGTCAGGGAAGGCTAAAGGCGAGTCCACTTGCCATTATTGTTGGGAAGATTCTTTGAAGTTTTTTTGTGAGAGGGAAATTTTTTGGCCTATTTTTGCCATCATCTTTCCATTCTTACTCTTATGTAAGAAATCTCTATTCTTTAAAACAGATCTCCTTCGTAAAAGGAGGAGCTTCTCTAGAATCAATGGTGTTGGTACAAGATAGGTGTTGCAAACTCAAATGTCTGTAGAGGCTTAGCAGATAACAAAAAACCAGACTGTGTGTATGCTCTCCAATTTGTTTTAGGAATACTCTGTCCTCTCTGTTTATCTTTTGTTTCCCTAATTCTGGTTGAGATATGGGTATGAAGAAATTTCTGTCCTGTAGGGAAATTAGAAATAAAGGTGTGATGACAAATAGCACTAGGCGTACACCCTCAACATCAGGAAGCAATAGGGAGTAGTGGGGACTGCAGTGAACTAGAAGGGCCATCCCACCTCTCATGGGGGCCCGCTGTTGCCACAGTGTTTGGTTTTCCAAGATGAGCTGGGTTTTTGTATGAAAATTTCCTGTTGTTAAACTGGGGCTCAATTTTAAAAATCTGTGTGGTTCAAATAAAATGAATTCTGGGGGCAAATTGGTTTGCAGGTAATCAGTTTGAAACCTCTTATATATGTTGGGGCAGATTGGCATATGGGATGGGCTCCTGGGTCATCTCTCTGTGGGTTGGTCTCGTTTGGTGGGGGGGGGCGGTCCTAGCGGAGCTGTGTGTGGAGGGGGCCGCTTATGTTCATCCTTGCAGGTGGATATGGAGGAATCGAAGATACGTAAAGTAAAAAGCAAGTTAAAGAAAAATGTGTACAGTTTTATTCTGTTTATGTAAATTTTTTTCTAAAAAGATGTGTATATAAATTTTAAATGCATAAAAATTTCATAAAGGCGAAAAACAAAAACAAAGAATACACAAGGAACTGGTAAAGGTGTTGCCTCTGAGATTGACACTGAATTCAAGGCAAAAAACGGACCTTCTGCTTTTTAGTTTATACCTGTCTGTAACACGGAATACAGTTGACTCTCTGTGTCCGCAAATGCAGAACCCACAGATAAGGAGGCTCACTGTACTATGCCATTTTATATAAGGGACCCGATCACCTGTGGATTTTGGAATTGGGGAGGGTCCTAGAACCAATCCCCCACAGATGCCAAGGGACGACTGTACTTAATTTTTGTAGGGTAAAATGAAAAGAGTTGTTGGGAAGCATAATTGCCGTATAAAGAGTGTAAGCCTTCAGTGCTGAGAGTACAAGGAAGGAAGAAGGCAGAGTGGTCTGGAGTGATCAGGAAGGACTACTGGGAAGAGAAGAGGCCTTGAAGATTGGGTAGAATTCGTTAGGGAAGAAGACTGCAGGAGACAAAGCCCAGGGGTGGGATAGACCGGGTGATTTGGGTACTGATAAATGCTTAAATTTGGTAGGAGCTGAGGGTCTAGGGAAGTGGTGAGAGAGAGGGAGGCTTTAGCAGTGAGGAGCCACGGAGGGTGTGTGCCAGGAGATAATGGAACGAGAGCGGTGCTCCAGCATGATCAATCTGGCAGTAAGGACGCGGGAGTTTGGAGGCAGGACTACAGGGTGGGAGCCTGTCATGTGGCCTCTTTGGGCTCCCAGCTAGCTGTCACTGATCCCTGCCAGGGTGTTGCCTGGTGAACAAAGTTATAGCTATATACCTGGTGAATAAGCTCACAGCACTTCCCGTTTCTCCACTCTCAGGAATGTGGGCTTTGGAAGTTGGCCAGCCTCTGCTGGTACTCGATGTGCTTCCTGTACCTCTGCTGCCAGCGTGTCTCCCCAGACATTTTGGAGGTTCTGTGGAGCAACTGGCCATTGACTGAAGTGTAGCTGCTAAGAACAGGCCCATACTTTGGAGTCAGGCAGATATGGGCTTGAAGTCTGACTTTGTCACCTACTGGTTATGTGACCTTGGGGTGGCACTTGACCCCTTTGGGCTTCAATATTCATGTTTGCAAAAAGGGGGTAAAATGATTTACCTTCTTGGGTCGTTGTACCCAGCAGATTGACACATAGCAAGTTGGTGGGCCTTGCTGTACTTTTACGCTGTGGTACTAACTCTGATCTGCAGTTATATATATTTATATTATTTATGTTTAATATTATAAAATACTTACTGTATCTATTTATGACCATATCAGTCTATTCTTTTGGATTGTAAGCTCCAGTTCAGTGGGAATAATTATGTTCTAATCACTGTTTTAGGCCAAAACACTCAGCGCAGAACACATAGCAGCGCTAAATAAATGTTGAATGAATGGAGTTTGTGCTCTTAAACCTACTCCAGCCTTTACAAACAGTTGACTTTACAAACAGTTACAAACAGTTGATCGACTAGGGTGTATCTGTAGTTGAGAGACTAACTTCTCTGTGGTTGAAACAAGTTTTTTTTTTTTTTTTGCGATACGCGGGCCTCTCACTGTTGTGGCCTCTCCCGTTGCGGAGCACAGGCTCCGGACGCGCAGGCTCAGCGGCCATGGCTCACAGGCCCAGCCGCCCCGCGGCATGTGGGATCTTCCCAGACCGGGGCACGAACCCGTGTCCCCTGCATCGGCAGGCGGACTCTCAACCACCGCGCCACCAGGGAAGCCCTGAAACAAGTTTTGTCAATTCAAATGCCCTTGTTAGGATGATATGTCAGGATGGCTTGTCGAGTCCTTCATTCTTTCATTCTACAGTGGCAGATCTGTTTTGTGGGACTTGATGTTTACAAAATTTGGGAGGTCTTCTTTAAAATATATACAATTGTAGAAAGCATGTACGCACGTTGCTAGGCCCCTTTCTAGGGCCTTGGAAGGGGCTTGTGAAAGTGAGGGGCCCTAATACTTGAAATTCCTTAGTTTCACAATAAATCATCTCTGCATTTAAAGATTTATAGAATACTCCCTACAGGCAGGGGTGGGAGTTGTGAAGGATATGGAAATTTCTAAAAGGGAAAAAATGATGTTAATGGATACAGGTTTTAGTAAAACTGTCATTCCAAGTAGACTCAGAACAAAACCCCGTTGTTTTGTTTTTTGTTTTTTTTTCATTCAGCAAATATTTATTGAGCACCTACTATGTGCCAGGCATATGTAGGCATTGGAACATAGCTGTGAAAAAAGAAGTCCTTGTCACCTGCATCATGACTTGTAGACCTACATAGATGCAGTGAAGAGCCACAGTGTTGCTCTGAGGCCGTGGAGATAAAGGCACTTTGATACCTTAGTTTGCCTTTCTAACCCCCTGCCCTTCTTGGTAGCCATCCCAAGCAGTGATGAAAGAATCATAGATTTGGGAGTGAGTATGATGGCTTGTAACCGCTCAGCCTCTTCCTGGCCATGACCATGAGAGATAGTGATAGAGGAGCTTTCATTTCTCCACCAAAGACTCTCTGCTTTGGGGCTGATTTCAGCCACAGTGTGGCAGAGCAGAACTGAGTGAGCAATTCATTCTGACTCCTGGGCTCACAAGTGGAGGTGTTTTTTTATATTCTGCTACAAGAGGGGCAGCCAACCCCATGGTCTCAAAGAACAGAAGAATTGGGGCCTGGAGACACAAAGTGCCTGCCTCAGTGTTTACCTCCAGCCGGTGCTCCACTTGGCCACAGCGTGGTGGTGACTCACAGCTGGAACTGTGTTCCTGCATAGTTGCCAGGTTTTGCGTAGGGGTGGGCGAGGAGAAAGGAGAATGAATGAGTAGGAGCAAGTGGCTGCTGGATTTGTAACACCTTGGGAGGCAGCTGCTCCAGAACCGAAATTGAAAGAGAACAGGCGGGCTGGGAGCCTCTGCTTCACCTTTGCAGGTGGCCGGACCCTCCCTCCCAGTCTGACCTGAACTGGGGTTTTCATAAGGCCCGGGCTGGGAAGACACAGCATGGAGCTCGAGGAGAGAGTGAGTGTGTCTGCCGCCTTTCCCAGCGAGAACAGAGCTGGAGAGCAGGTTAGTCCTATACTGGTTACTATTACTGGGATTCAGTTTGCCGTGATGTATTCTGATTCATGAAAGTCAAGTAATGACAAAGAAAGGGAGTTTTCGATGGGTTGGTTGGGAGCGTCTGCAGTTTAAAAAAAGAAGAGCCTAATTTAATTGGGAATAAACAGGACAAAAGTATCATTAACTACACCTCCCCGATGTCATTACAAAGGATATTCTGTTGGCAAGTGAGACTGGGGAGGACAGCTGTTCTGCCTCCTTCCTTTGTGTTTTCAATTATGTGCAGTGTTGTTACATTTCAGTCTGTGGCTCCAGCAGTAGTCTGAGATGAACCTCAGTGTCTCAAGATGTTACAGCTGGAAGATCCCTAGAACATCACCTGGTCTAGCCTTCTCATTTTACACTTGAGGAACCTGACTTATTGAAGAGCATTAAAGAGAAGCATAAAACTGGGTGTTCTCTGAGGTCGAAAATGTTACCATGAAGTTTTAAAACTTCTGTAGAGTGTGTGTCCCTGGCTCAGCACAGCCTGCTGGGAAGGCTGCTTTTTCTTGGGCTGCACTTTCTGAACCATGGGGCTCGACCCAGTGAGGGACAGAAGTGTGGCTGAAGGAAGGTGCTTATTGATCTGAAACTACTTTGCCTGGCAGGTGAGTTCTAAGTTTAAACAAGAGGCTGGGTGTTTTGCCTTAACTCAAAGGGAAGAAAATGTGTTCTTGAGCCAGGCTAATAATATGGGAGTTTGCAACATAGAAAAAGACAAAACAACTCTATTAGAGTGGAGTTTTAGAGCTAGCAAAAGAAAAATATAACAGACACTGAAGGTTGAGTGTCTGCCATAGGCCAGGCACATTATCGGTACTCTTTATAACAATCTTGCAGGGTTGGAATTGTCTCCTCTTTTTACAGATAAGGAAACCAACACTCAGAAAGGTCATTAACTCTTTCAAGGTCGGGTACCGCCAGCGTGCGGCAGAGCTGGGGTTTGAACTGCATGCAGCCTGTATGACTGAATAGCCTGGGCTTCATGCTTTGAAGCCTGCGTGTGGCCTTGATGGAGAGTCTAAGCCCCTCATTGGACAGATGAGGAAACTAAGGGCCAGAGAGGTTGTGTATTTGCTCAGGGGTGTGAAACTAGTTGGTAGTAACAGAGCTGGTACCTCGGCTCCTATTACATTGCTTCTCTGCCAACTTCCTTTAAAAAAAGAGTTAGGGGAGGGGAGGCTATCTGGGTTTGATTTCCTCATTCAGTCAGGAGTTTGGCTTTAGTCTTTTCATGGTTATTGAAGTCCTGTGGAGCCACAATTAAAACTTCCTATTAACCATCAATCCTAAGTATTGGAGCCCCATGTTGGGGCTTGGGGAGAAGAGAGGCTTGCAGTGTGGGTTACTGGGTCAGAAGAGGTAATTTATGAAATGAGCTGGCCACTGAGTGGAGAGCCTAATGAAACATAGATCTTTTCAGATCATGATGGAAGATTTCGGTCTGTTAAATTCAGTGTTTGGAAAGGAGAGACCTCCCTCTTGCAAGATGTGAGAGCCTCCAGTTAACTCAGTTAATTCTGTGACTCCCTTGAGCTCAGCTCTGTCTGTGCCAGGCTCATCCCCTTTTGGCACCTTTGGGCAAGGAGAACAGGTACTGACTGCCCCTCTGGGTGGTGGGTCTGAGGTTTGGCTGCATTTCAGTGTCTTTGCCTAGTTGAGTGAGTCAACTGTGGACAGTGTGGAAGTGGGGAAGGCCCTTCCTTGGTCTGCACCGTGCTCCCCAGGGCTGATGGAGTCTCCTAGCCTGGGTGTAGGATCCTTTATCAGGGCCTGGGGGCCTCTGCCTCCCCAACTCTCTCTGGGGCATGTGTGATCCTTGGGCTGCTGAAACCAGAAAATGAGAGCGGTTCTGCACAGCCTCTCCCTGAAGGTGGCGTGTGTTTGTGCTCAGGCTGTTCAGATAAAGGACTTCAAGTGCCTGCTCCGTGGTATTGCTGTTCTGTGCTGCAGGAGATACATGAGAAATCAGTGAATGACTGCCCCCAGCCCTGTGGGACCTTAGGATCTTACTGGAGGTAGGGGGAGAGGGGGAGGAGAGCAAACACACATGAAACAGTAGAGAGCAATGTGAGAGCATATAGCCAGTCACCAAATTGTAGGTTTCACACCAAATACGCTCCAAGTTCACAAAAAGGAGATACAGGTGATGTTTGTATTATCCTCCTGTGTGTTTTTAATCACTCAGTAATTGCCTCTAGGGTGTTTGCATTCCATTCTTTGATTCTCTCTGCCAAGTGTACTACCTCTCCTTTGCAGCAGTGAGGGGGAGGGGAGTTGCAGGGGAGGGTTAATTTCTCCAAATTATATTGTAACACAGTTGGGAGAGAGCCAAGGATTAAGCATTCGTACTATGTTGGTGTCTGATGCTTCCTTCCTCAGGTGGTAAGAGCAGAAGCCACTGCCTTTTGATGGCTTATGACCCTTGTTTTTGTCTGTCTGTGATCCAAGTCCAGACTTCAGTAGGGTTAGCTAGCCTATTTGGAGGCATGGCCTCGCTTTAAAGTAGGAGTCTCCTTCATCATTATTTCTCATTCATTCATTCAGCACATATCACAGAGCCAGACTCTGTTACAAGCTGATAATAGCAGTAAAAAGACAGGCAAGGTCCTTGCTCTCCTGGAATACACTGTTAGTTTGGGTTACTGATGATCAGCAAACACAGACATAAGTAAGAAAAATAACAGTAACAATTAAAATAGGGTGATGTGATATGAAGTGACTGGGAGCCTACTTCAGTGGGTGGTTGGGAAGGACTCTGAGATGATAATTCTGCTGAGGTCTGAATGACAAGGAACCAGTTAGAAAGTAAGGGGAAGAGCATCCAGTACAAAGGTTGTTAAGTAAGGGAGAGCTTGGTATTCAGGGAGCAGAAAGGAGACCGATGTGGCCAGAGCAGGATGGGGATGGAGGAGAGTGGTGCAAGAAGAGGACGGAGCTAGGCAGGGGTCAGATCATCTAGGATCTTGTAAGCCAAGGTAAGGAGCTTGAATTTTACCCTGTGTGTGATGTGGAGCTGTTGTAGGGTTGAAAGGAGGAGTGTGTGTGATCTAACTGACATTTTAAAAGATCCGTCAGGCTTTTGATGAGTAGGGTGGGTGGTACAGAGGCCAGGGTGGAAGCAGGAGAGCAGTTAGGTGGCTGTTGCGATGACTAGTGTGCTGGCTGTAGACATGAAAAGAAGCGTATGAGTTCAGAGTATGTTTTTTAGATGGAGGCAACAGGACTTGTGAACATATGATGTGTAGCGGTTAAGGTAAAGGAGTGGAGGATGACTCCTAGGTTGTTGGATAGTGATGCTGATAACGGACATAGGGAAACCTGGAGGAGGAGTATTGGATTTGGTGGGAGTGAGGGGAGGAGATTCATTCTATTTTTGCCCTGTTAAAATTTAGATGCCTGTTAGTCATTGCCATTGTCGAGACACAGCCAGGGGACTTCCCTGGTGGCGCAGTGGTTAAGAATCCGCCTGCCAAAGCAGGGGACACGGGTTCGATCCCTGGTCCGGGAAGATCCTACATGCCACGGATCAGCTAAGCCCGTGTGCCACAACTACTGAGCCTGCGCTCTAGAGCCCTCGAGCCACAACTACTGAAGCCTGCGCACCTAGAGCCCGCGTACCGCAACGAAGAGTAGCCCCCGCTCACTGCAACTAGAGAAAGCCTGTATGCAGCAACGAAGACCAAACACAACCAAAAAACAAACAAACAAAAAAGACACAGCCAGGTTCAACAAACATGAATTGAGTACCTTCTGTATGCTAGGCGTTGTGTGATGCCCTTTCATATATCCTCACAACAACCGTTTGGAAGGATATTATTATTATTTCCTATTTGCAAATGGATGAAATGAGGCTCAGAGACCTGAGGTGGCTTGTTCTGGTTTGAACCCAGGTCTTCTGACCCCAGGACTCTGGGCTGACTTGTTGCCGAGGGTGGATATTGAAGGAGGCTGGTTAATACTGTGTTGATGGCACTCACCTGGAGAGAGGATGGGGACCATATGTTGTCTCGCCAAGGTCTGATTCCCATGCTTCTGGAAGGAGGACCTGTCAGAGTCATGCCAGTGTGCAGCGAGCTGCTTGACATTTTCAAATAGTGCAAGCTCCAAAGACCACTTCAGTAACGTCCTCAGCCCCCTTAGGAATGCCACATGAATAGCGGTGACACTTTTTACTAAATGAGCAATTTTGTAAAAGTGTTAAGTAAAATAAAACAAAAGTTTCTTAAGAAGTGTTGGGGGAATGTAGAGATGCCATTTCGACTGTTGGCCGCTATCTCTTTACTCTGCAGCCCACATGGGAGCTGAAGGCGGGGAGGCAATTTCTTGTGTTTTTGGGTTATTAATTCGGGGACCTAACTGGGAGGATTAGTAGGTTACCTGGAACCTTGGCTTTCTGGAGACACTGGGATTCAGCACAAAGATAGTAAGTGCCGTAACAAGTCTGGAGGCAGTGCTGACTGTGGCTTGATGTCTGTAGGGTGACTCGTTCACAGCATTCTGAGAGCTGTATTGAGGAGCCAGAAGGTCCAGAGTGGCAGGTGCCGCCAAGCATACCAATGAGGAGAGCCTTGATAGAGTCCCCCCGTGGGCTTCAAGGCCGGATGCTTTCCTTACATTTTAAGTTGTCTCTTCTGCTCTTTACAGCAGGGGCCAGATAAGAGCTCGTGCTGGCAGAGCAGATCTGTCACGCTCTCAGCATACCAATACCACCACTGTCAGAAAAGCAGATTTACCAGGCTGCTCCGATCTCCACTCTTGAGCACCATTCACATAACTCCAGAACTTCTTGCCATGCCAGAAACAGTGGCTGTGCTAAGTAAATTGGAACCTTTATGTTTAACCAACCAGAGTCACTGTTCACGTTATAGTCAAAATCTGTATGAATGGAAGAATTAATCTTGCAAAAATGTTGCAAGAAACTGTAGGACTCATTTACATTTTGACTAGCCCTGTCTGTGGCTGTAGGTGGGTTCTTCCTTCTAGTGAGCTCAAATCAGTCTCCGGTTCTCCCTGGCCCTCACTCTGTTCTCTTACCAAGTCTCCTGTGTTGGCTGTCATACTTCTTGAGGGCCTAACCCAAGTCCTTCCAGCCCAGGGCTTGTGAAGACGTGCTTGTTTACGTGGATGGTTACCCATGGCCCGCCTTTATGGGGCTTGTCCTTCCCTGCCATCTTCCACCCGTGCTCCCTGGTCCTCTCACAGGTGAGACTGGCTGCCCTCCAACCTGGAGGGCTGCTCCTGGGAGGAAGAGTGGGATCTGAAAATAAAGGCTAGGTTCTGCTCTACCTTATTTGCCGAGTTACTGTCTGAAATGCAACAGAAGCCCTTGTATGGAGGAGAGAGAGTTTCTGTGCTCCACTGAAACCAGCCACCTGGCTCCCGGCCGGGTCACCTACATCACTGTCAGGGAGCAAGGTAGCAATTCAGGTTTAAGAACAGGTATTTCAGGGGATTTGTCTGTGCCTGCTAACTTCATCTTAAGATAGGGTCATAGGACATGAGATTCTTCATGGGTTTTAGAAAATCAAAAGTCAGGAAATGGGGCAGGCTGGGGGCTTTTGGGCTGAGGAGTTAAGGACAGCAGGAAAAGTCAGAGGACTTTGCAATCTCCCGATGGGTGGGGGAATCTAGCGTTCCATAGGCAACCTCCATTTGGTGAAGGTGAGCCTGGAGTGGTAGAAAGAGATCAGAAAGGTGGTGGGTGCAGGAGCACAGGAGTTGACTGTTGTGGGCATGTCATTTCCCCTTTCTGGGCCTTTCCTCACCTGTGGCTTGATGTAACGAAACACAGCCTGCTCTGCTGGGTGTTTAGGCAGATTGAATGAAATAGTCCAAGGACCTAACTCTTCTTCCTTTGCCAAAAAGTGCTGAACCAGAAGCTCTGCCATTAGCAAGCTGGGCGAGTTTGATCAGAAACCATCGAATTTTAAGACCTCAGTATTCAGGAGGCATTACTACTTTTTAAAAATTTTATTTAATTATTTATTCGGCTGCATCGGGTCTTCATTGCTGTACGTGGGATCTTCGTTGCGGCACGTGGGATCTTTAGTTGCAGCATGCAAACTCTTAGTTGTGTCATGTGGGATCTAGTTCCCTGACCATAGATCGAACCTGGGCCCCTCTGCATTGGGAGCTCGAAGTCTTAGCCACTGGACCACCAGGGAAGTCCCCCAGGAGGCATTGCTTTGATTCATCTCTTTTCTCAATGTATTGAGTCCTTTTTTTTAATTTAGTCTTCCAATAACATCCCGTGACCCACATCTTCATTTATTTTTGCATAATATAGGAATAAAAATATCTGTGCTGCCTACCTCAGTGGGTACTTGGGAGGGTCAAATACAATAATGAATGTGACCACACTTAAAACTTCATGTAAATGCAGGAAATGGTGGTGATGGTGCTGTGGTTGATAATTGTTTTTAGCAAAAAGGGCAGCGTCCATATTAGGGGAGGAAGGCTGAGGAGCTGCCTCTAGGTCTGATCAAATGACAGCTATATTTTTGTCCACTTAAAAAAACTATCTTTCTTCTAATGTTAGAATGTGAAAATCATCACAGTGCCTACACCTTCCAGCTCAGGGTTCATTTACCCAAGACCCTGGGCTTATTTAAGCTGGTACAAGTTGGGTGTGGGGAGCCCAGGAGTTGCTATTCAGGTTGTACAGTGTGTATGAAGGCATTGCTGGATGCCGGCTGCTGCTCCAAGCACATAGAAGGTTTGCTCTTTGCTCACACCTACCAGAGATTCACCAGGCTGACCTTGGCATAGGACCAAAGGCTGTTTGGGGGCTACTGAGTGCCACACAGGTGGTGTCATTCAGAAGTTTGGCCCTGGGCATAAGGGGAGGGAGAGGAGGTAGCAGTAGATGCTGCTGTTTTTCAGATGCCTTGACTTTAAGGACTTCTGATCTTGACCAGGAAGCTGCCAGCCCCACAGACTCCTAAGGGAAGGGGACAGCAGGTTAGCATGCAAAGAGCATTGAATTTAGAAATTGAAGACCTGGATTCATGGCCCAGTCTTATCACTTATTGACAAAGTTATCTAGAGCAAGTCTCTTAACCTCTCTGAGCCATTTCCTCATTCATAAAACAGGGGTCGACGGTGTTAATAGTTAAGATGTGTAAGAAAAGGCTTTGTAGAGGTAATCGTGGTTAGGAATTATTGTTATTCCCATTATGATCAGAGCATTTTTTTTTTTCCTCTAGGTAGAAATGAGGCAGGCTTAGGTAGAATGTTTTCAAATTCCCTGGTGAATGGAGATGGCTAAAAGAAACTGGGTGCAAATAAAGCCTAACCCATGAACACAATGCAAGGATTTCTGAAATTGGTGTTATGGGGGCCTGCTTCTCATCCTTATCCAGACGCTCATTCCTCAACTCTATTTTTTTTGGGAAGAACAGTCTGCTGCCTGCCAGATGAGGTCATAGGATTCCAAGGGCTTTGCCTGGAGCCAGAAGCTGGGAATTCGGAGGCCGGCAGTGGTTGGGAGGGTTGCGGGGGTGCTAGGGGTGGTGTGCAGTTGCAGGGCCAGGGAGCAGACTGGCCTGATAACTCTGCCTATTTCACCTAGGGCTTATTAGGATTAAGGCTGCTCAGATCTCAGTGCCAGCTTTACCCAGCCACCAGACGCAGGACGCTCTGACAGCTCCAGGGCAGAGTAAGGCAAACTTTGTAGGCTTAGAGGTTTTTTTGTTTTTTTAACCTTTATGCTATGCTCATTTAAACCTACTAATCTCTGGGGTGAGTCAGGGCTCAGTTTGGGGATGGGGCTGATATCTTAACACTATCGAACTGAGATATGTTGACTCTGACAAGAAAAAGCATTTTAACCGTCTGTATAAGGAGCCTTAAAAAATGACCATGCCCTTTGATTTAGTAATGTTACTTCTGGGACTTTAACCCAAGGAAATAATTTGAATTGCAGAAAAAGCCCATAAATGCAAAGATATATTGACTATAATAGTGGGGGTGGGGTAGGGGAAGCACCTAAAATGTCCAGCATTAGAAGAATGTAAATCTTTCTAGAAGGTAAGCACTGCGGGGTAAGGACTTTTTTGTTCACTCTGTATCTCTAGCACCTCAGGCAGTACCTGGCACACAGATGGCCAGTAAAAGTTTTACATCTATATGATAAGACTATTTATTATTCACCTATTTCAAATGAAGACATCTTAATGACATAGGAAATTGTCTATGTTAATTGGATGTGAAAAAAGCAGGATACAGATTTCTAAATACAGTAAAATCATATTTTTTAAAATAAAATGATTAAAAAAAAGAAAGCTAGGAAAGAGAAGAAACCCAGGTATATCTCTAGGTGGTGAGATCATGGGTGACCTTTTTTCTTTCTATATTTTCTAAAATTTCTAAAACAACTATGATTTTGCGATTGAGAAAAACATTTTAACATAAATCATATTCTTTAAAGAATAGAAAAAGGAGGTTAGATTAGTTTATTCGTGTGGATCAGAGCAGCAGCCTCTAGAGCCAACTCCTCCTTCCTTTCAAAGAACCAGGCAGCCTTTATGAATACACAAAACACCTACACACTTCGGTTGTGTCTGTCAACTCGGCGTGGAAGCTGATCCCTTCTCACTTCAAAAGGGTGATAGAAACTCCACAGTGTTGAAATTGTACAGGTCATGTTGCAGAGACATGCCCATACATTTATATCCCATCACTGAAGCGAAGACATTTTGTAGTAGGGAGAAGAATTTTAAGAAGATAGATTTTTCTGGGTGGATGTTAATTCTTAGGATTCTTTTCCTGGTTCATGGGTTTTGGAAGCTGTTGAAAGTGCCATCTGCTTTCGTTCATTCTTGTTTTCAGCTCGTGCCATCTTAAAGTAACTTGCGCTGAGTGAGTCAGTTTCTTGGAGTTAGCCCTTCATGGACTGTCTCTCTAAGATACAGTGCTGTCTTGGAGGCAAGACTTGCCTAGAATTGAAATCCCCACGTCTTAGGTGAGCTTTGGCGCCTGAGCTGGAAGTTTTTGGTTTTTCAGTGCAGCTGGCTTCTGGAGTGGTCTTACCCTGGGAGGAGTCTGTGTTGACCAGGGGTCCTCAGACATTAATGACCTATTGTTGTGTCTGTGAGCCTTTCCATTCACAGGATTTCTCATTCATTATCTCTCTTTCTCTTTAGCCATAACCAGCAGACCACAGCCTTCAGACATCCTGTGAGTGGGCAGTTTTCTCCAGAAAATAGCGAATTTATTCTTCAAGAAGAGTAAGTACATTTGTATATTCTCCTTTTCCAGGCACAGCTTGGGAGCTTAAAGGCATTTGCTTAAAACAAAGCTTGTTGGACTGTTTTCTCTCTCAGACGTAGGGGCTTGACGTGGATTGTTTGATTCAAGGTGAAACTCGAGAATTTTGTTTGTCAGTCTCTAGACTTCTTTCAGCGGGTAGATGTGGAAGCGGGCAGATGATATGGGGATGTGCTGTGATGGTTATTGTCAGAGCCTCTTCATAGCTCCCTTTCCCCGAATGATCCCTTTCCCCTCAAGCGTCACCTAACACACTAGCTGTGCTCTGAGAGGACCCACTCACCTGTTGTGAGAGTACCTTAAATCAGCCTCAGGTCCGGCTGAACCAACCTCCTGAGGAGGCCTCATATAGGAGCCCAAAGCCAGGGCTTAGAAGAGAGGAGGGCTGGTGGCCCCCATTGTCCCTGAACATTTTGAGTCCTTTCTGCTTGCTTTCCCTAACACGGGCACCGTCTTGCCCCTCAGTCCCATTTCACCAGGGCCTCTGGGGTGCTCAGAGGTAGTTTGTACCACCCAGGGCTTGTCTGCTTAAAAATGCATGTACAGCCCACGCATACATTTTGGGGAGGTGTCCTCCCAAAAATGAAGGCAGAGAAATGTGTGCAAGTGTCTGTGTTCCCTTCTGATCATTTGAGATAGCTCTGTTTGAAGAAAACAATTCTGTCTAAGAAACTAATAGAGACGTTGGCTTTAAGCGTTTTTTCTTTTTTTTCTTTAAAAAAAAATATACACACACATACATATAATATATGTATAATGTGTGTGTGTGTGTGTGTGTGTGTGTGTGTGTGTGTGTATATATATATATATATAATTTTTTTTTTGGCCGCAATACACGGCTTGTGGGATCTTAGTTCCATGACCAGGGATTGAACCCAATCCCTCGGCAGTGAAAATGCGGAGTCCTAGCCACTGGACCGCCAGGGAATTCCCAAGCGTTTTTTTTTCCCCCTTCAAATCATTTTTCTTCTGTTCAATCACCTAGATATGTTCAAATATAATCTTAAATTATCAGTATTTATATTTTTACAGCATTCCCCTTTCTCAGTACTTAAACTTTTAAACTAACACAGAAAATTTCAAACATATACAAAAGTAGAGAGATACAGTAATAAATCCGATATATTCATTACCCATCTTCAACAGTTTCCAAAACATGGCTGATTTTATTTTATCTGTACCCTCTCCCTCACCCCGGATTATTTTGAAGCAAATTCCGAACATATTATTTCATCTCAATAGTGTTTTCAACTTAGAATCATTATCCAACAGAACTTTTAAAACTAGAAATCTGTAATTATGATCATACTGACATTCCTTGCATGTTTACTCTGTGCTGGGGATTTTTATATGCATATCTCATTTAATACAATAATCCTGAGAAGTAGACCATCATCACCATCTTAGAGACGAAGATGCTAAGACCCAAAGAAGTCACGTCACTTGCCCAAAGTTGCCTGGCTAGAAGTAGAAAAGCCAGGATGCCATCCCAACCTGATCTCTTTTTGGTCAGGTCTAACCCTTGCCCTAGTCAGAAGCTGTTTGCTCAGTTATTTTGGTGCTCGTGGCCCACAGGACATGACAGCCAGACTGCGGGGCTTGTGGGGGGTTGGGGGGTGTTTGACTTTGAAAGCATTAATACTATTAGAGAAAGAGGGGATGCAAGGTAAAGATTGTCTTGTCTCCTACATTGAAAAAGACCTGCTGTGTAAAGACAAAGCCAGAATGTGGATTCTCCGAATTCCAGGTTGGAATGAGTTTGTTTATAGAATCCTGAAGGTTAGAAGCTCTTGGGAGGTTATTGAGTTCAGCCCCTCTCCTTAAGCATCCAGGAGACACGGGCGCCTGTCATTATTAAAGGTCTGGATGTAGAATCCATCAGAACATTTAGCTTGAGAAGTTACCAACTTTAATAAGAGCTTCTGGAGAAATGCACACTTTCCATCACTAAACACCTCTGTCACACACATCCTTTTTCTCATTGTTAACAGAAGACTTTATCCCTTGACCACTTACTTCTGAGAAGGTAGCCTCTTTATCCTACCAAAATATCTCTGCAGCTAATCTCAATTCCGTCCAGTTTCCAAGGAAAAGATATTCCTTCTTTTCAAGGGTCACTTTTTCCCTCTAGATCCCGTTTCCTGAATGTCGTAAGGGGTGCTTGCTCATTTCAGATGATGGGAACAACTATATGGCCAGACATTCCTTGAAGCAGACAGAATGTGCTTTAGGCGTTGAGAGGAAGGGATGATTCCTATGAACTGATGTGGTAATTGCTGCACTTATTCATTGAATACTTAGTCAGTGCCTACATGTGTCAGGGGCTATGCCAGACTCTGCAGTTATAGCAGCAAACAAGACAAATGTGGTCCTGTCTGTGAAGAGCTTACGGTTGAGCAGGGAAGATAATTAAACAAGATATCACCAATGTGATAAATGTTCAGGATAGAGGGAACATAGGGTTCAATGGGAGTTGATAAAAGAGAGTTCTAACCTGGCTCAGGGATTGTGGAAGGCCTCTCCATGCTGGGAAAGGATGTTGTTTAAATTGAGACCTGTCCAGTCAAGGTGAACAACTTGTGCAAAGACGGAGAGGGGAGAGCATGGGGAATCTATACTAGTTGAGTTAGAATGAAAAACGAAGAGCACAAAGTGGATTCTGGAGATACTTGGGAGGTAAAATTGACAGGACTTGGTGATTGATTGGCTGTGATGGGGACGAAAGAGAGGGAAGGCTTTCTTGAAGTGTCTGGCCCTAAACTGGAGGAAGGGGTAAGATTTAGATAAGATAAGTGTGCACGAGTGTGAGGGTCATTCACAGCGGAGGGAAGTGTGACCAGCCTTGGCAAGAAGACTGACATGCCACTTCCCAGAACTTCTGCCGCTAGTGTCCTTGTCCCCATGGTGAGCCACAGCTGCCTCCCGCCTCTGCAGGAGACCCTCCGACACTAGCAGAAATAAGGCATTACCCTATACATCCACCAGAGGGCAGACAGCGGAAGCAAGAAGAACTACAATCCTGCAGCCTGTGGAATGAGAACCACATTCACAGAAAGATAGATAAAATGAAAAGGCAGAGGACTATGTACCAGATGAAGGAGCAAGATAAAACCCCAGAGAAACAACTCAATAAAGTGGAGATAGGCAGCCTTCCAGAAGACTGACATGTAATGGAGGTTTGTGAAGGAGAGATAAGGTTGGAGAGGGAGGTTGCAGCCAATTATCCAAATTGCTTCCTCTATCCAAATAGACTTGGCTTTTCCTCCAGGTAAATCCTGGCGGAGCTCCGGAGGGTGAGTGAGGCATGATTTGCCTTCCCAATAACCATTTTTAAAAACTGTGCTAAGGAATATCATTTCCACTTTGTTCCCTTAGAGGAGCTTAATTTTGTTGTGTAGCGTGTTATGTGGTGAGGAAAAAAAAGGCTGAGATGACCGTTTGTGTCTTTATATCAGCTCTCAGATTAATGTGTTGGGTAGAAAAAGGAAAACTGGCTCTTTTCTTTTCCTTCTCCAAAAGTCTGTTACGGTCACATTGACTCCTCTCGCCAGAGCCTCTGCCTCGGTTTCACCACTTCTAGAGCGGTGGTTCTCAAAGTGTGGTCTCTGAACCAGCATCCCCTGGGAACTTGTTAGGGATGCAGTTCTCAAGCCCCACCCCAGACCTACTGAATCAGAGATTCTGGAGGTAGGACCCCCATAAACTGTGTTTTAACAAGCCTTCAGGTGATTCTGATTCTGGTAAGAGTTTGAGAACCACTGATTTAAACAACCTGCTGTTCCCATCTCTCCTGAATTACTCCCAGATTCTTCTATTTATCCTTAAGTCTCCTCCAGATAACCCTTCATTCTTTGGGCTGCAGTGGCAATCTCAGATGGATTTTAGTCAGATAATCTTGGGATTCCTTATCCTGTGAGAAGAAAAAAAACATTCTCCATGGTGACTTCCTTTAGAGCATTACTGATGTGAACAGATAACCCATCTCCCCCACTGCTGGCAGGTGGGGCTCACCTGAGCTGTTTGGTGTACCAGGTGCATGCCCACCAAAAGATTGTTTCCCATCTTACTGATTAGAAGCATGGAGAAGAGAAAGCTGTGAAAGCTGTGATCTGGTGGATCTAGAGGACATAAACTCTGCATGTTCTAGTTTCTGTTTCAGTAATACAGGTTCAGTCAGGATAGTCTAGGGTCTGCTCTGGTAATAACAACGACAAATAAAATCTCAGTGACTTAGAACAATTAAGGTTCTCACTTTTGCCCCATGTGTCCATCATAGGTCCCCTGAGGGGTTCAGCTCTGTCACCTTTACTGAAGGACCGGCATCTCTGTGCTTCCATGATTGCCAAAGGCCAGAAAAGGGAAACCTGGTGAATTGTGCACCGGCTGTTTCACTCACATCTCATTGGCTAAAACGAGTCACATGACCACTCCTAACTCCAAGGGGGCATGGAAGTGCTTTTCTACCAGGCATCTGGGGAGGAAATCAGAAATATTTGTTGGTCAGCACTAATGACTACACTTAATAACCCAGAGTGCAGATTTATTAAGGGAAGCAGGATCTTTTGAGAATGTCGCTGACGAGCATCTTTTGTTGCATGACTAGCGTTTGTTTTTTCATTTCACCTTTTCTGTTATGCTACTGAGTTCTTTGTTAGAACCCCCAAGGCAGGTGGGTATCAGTCAACAGGTCCTGCAGCCTTGACCCCCAGGGGAGACCCCTGCATACCCAAGCCAACGGGCATGTGGAAATCCCTCTTGGAAGAGCTGATATAAGCCCAGGCTGCATTAATAAAAATATCATGTGTAGAGAAAGGGGGAGAATAGTTCTGGTATACCATGGTGTTTGTGGACTACTTCATTAATTCATTCTGAGTTTATGGAGCCCCAGGGACATGCCAAGCCCCAGACGCTCTGATCTGGGTACTAAGTTTCAAGAGGGATGTTGAGCAATTGAGATATCCCTGAGGAGGGGAATCCCCTTATGAAAAGGGGTCTGGAAACCCTGTCCTATGGCCGATCATGTTTAGTCTTTAGGAGAGAAGATGAAGGAGGGTGTGCTGTAAGTCTTCAAGAAGGGCTGGCAGGTGGAAGTGGGGTATGTTTATCACGTGGCTGCCAAAGGCAGGCATCAGATCAATGAGTAAAAGTAAAAGGCAGGCAAATTTCAGCTCAGTCTCTAATTTTCTAGGAAGGAGATTTTCTATCATCCCTTGTTTCAAGATCTAGAATTTCGTCTTTAACATTAAATAAAGTAATCTACTTCTTAGAATGAGAGTTGGCTTTTTCCACTAATAATAATATTGATATTATTATTATTTGTATAGCTAATACTTAGAGTCCTTATGATTTATTGTCAGGTACTTTTCTAGTGCTTTCCATATATTAATTTCCACAACAGCCCTTTGAGGAAGATAACGTTATTATCATGGCTACTGAGGCACAGAGAGGTTAAGAGTCTTGCCAGAAGTTACACAGCTAATAAGTGGCAGAGTTAGGATTTGAAACCAAGTAGTCTGGCTGCAGATGCTGTGCCTCTAACTACTACACCTACTGCCTCTCATTTCAGTGGTCTTCAGGAGACATTCCCCTTCCTTGGCTGTACTTAGGCGTTAATGTGTTGACTAAGTAGGCTACTGCTACTTAGAAATTTTAACTGTAATTGTATTTGCAGTAATGAAATTTGATCTAATAACTTCATGCTTGCTTGAAAGGAGCCAGCTTCCCCGGTAGTCTCTTCTCCAGAAAACATCCTCAAGCCTTTTTACAGGGCTTCAGTTACAGTGATTGGATCATTTGGTCTCTTCTGAAGGCCTCTTTCCTGATTCTCAGTGATTTTCTTGAATTGGGAGCTTGTGGCTTAAAGGACCACACCCAGGGGCCCTCATAAAGGCGGAAGCCTTGGCACAGAGAGCTCCCAGGCTGTGGTTTTGGTGGTTGGTGCCGTGCGTAGGAGCGTTTACTCCTCGGTGCTGGGATGCCCAGGAAGCCACTGACAGACACCTCTGCAGCTCTTGGGGAAGAGGAGAGAGGCATTCCGGAGCCGTGAGGCTGGCAGCAGGCTGTGTACACTGATCCCCAGGCTCTGTTAACCATTTGATGACGAGGTGGGGCCTGGTTGAGAGTATGCGCTCTGGAAGTTCAGAAGCCTGCTCTGCTCAGAAGCCAGCTGTAAGGCCCCCAAGATCACCTTGGAGTTTCCTAACCAGGGGAGAGGACCCTTGCCTGGCCTGTCTTTCTTTCCTGGGCAACCTAGGAAGTTTAGCTTGTTCCTTCCATTGAGGTCTGAGCAGCCCTTCGTTTTCTCATTGGACTGCTTAGAAAAAAAACACAGCTGGAATTGCTTAGAATTTCATGAGTGGTGTTTGGAGGATAAGACTTTAAAAGATACTATCTTGCTGAAGGTTAGACTTACCTTCCTGACCTTTGACCTCTTTGGGGGTTCACTCTGCAGGTTGCAGGGCGAGACTCTCCAAGGCATATGCTGATTATGCCTGGGGGTGGGGTATCTCCTGCTGCTAGAGATGGCTGTCTCCCATTCTTCCTGCAGTTTCAAGTTGGTGAAAGCTTGCAGTGAGAGATTAAGAGCCCAGGTTGGCAGAGGGGGTGCGCTACAACTCTGAGCTCGGAGAAGGAGTCTGTCCTGTAGCTCATCTGCTGAGTCCCGGGCTGTGAGGCTGATGTGTTCCTGTCTGTGGCTGATACAGCCAGCACCTTGTCTTTCCAGACTGGCAGTCTTGGGCTAGCTTTGCCTGTTGCATTTGGTTGCCATGGCAGCAGAAAAATGAGGAAAAATGGGAACACCTGGCAAGCAGATGCAGAAACTTGACTGTTCAGTTTTCCTTCCTGGTCTAAGAGACGGTGTTGGTGACAATCACAGGTAAGGGAAGAGGCGATGATGGTGTCCTTAGTTCCTTCAGACACCTGGATGTTGGCTTGGCTTTTGATGTTGATGTTTCGAAGGGCATTGGCACTGGGGATGCAGTCGTTGCCACACAGCAACCACGTCTCCGGCTGTCTGTGCTGAGGAAGATGCTGCAGTGGTGGCTTTGCTGTGTGTGGAAGGGAGGCTGCTGCTCGCACAGTGATTTTGTCTTCCTGTGACTGCCCTCCTTGACCTCCTCTCGATCTTGGAAGTACCCAGATCTCCATTAGAAAAGGCTATTTCCTACTGTGTAAAGTGGCTGCCTGGTTATCCAGGAGGAGCGGATTTGCTTAGAAAAGGGCTTGCCAAAGGCTGGGGTTAGAATTGTAGCATCTCTGAAACAGCAGAACAAAGGTGAAGAGGACAGTAGAGGTCAAAGTCTGGTTCTCCCTCGGCATAGACAGAGACATGGAGCCTGGACAGCAGAAGAGACTGGACCAGGCTCATACGGCAGAGCGGGACTCAGGCCAAGTTCAGGACAGTGCTTGGGTTTGAAGGTGGGAGAGAGGAGCCTTCGAAGCTCGCTGGGTTGTTGCTGTGCCTGGTGAGGGCTGCCTTTTGGGCTGCCGTTTGGGCTGGTTTCCAGCCCCCGAGGTGGTGTGGAGTAGGGGGAGGAATGGGAGCTTGTGTTCAAGAGAGGAGCTGGGGGTGAAGGGGAAGGAATGCAGGAAGCCTTAGCTGAGTAATGAGGCCACAGTCGCTGAATGAAAACCCCTGTCAGACAGCCTTCCCCGGGGTGTTGGGAGTGTGTACAGGGAGTGCTGGTGGTCCGTCTGTGTGTCTCTTTCTCTGAGAAGACGGGGTGTGGAGATGTCTGCCTGTTTGGGACAAGAACTTTGTTTTATTCCTGCTTTTCATTGTGTATTGCTCTCCCCAAACCCCTTAGGGTAGTGGGTGTGAGCGGCTTAAAAAATGCTGGTTGTGCTGGTTGTTTGTGAGTGTGCCTGTTCTCATGCACCCAGTAATCTCAGCTGAGTTCTCCACGTAGAATCCTTGAGGATAGAGCATGAATTGGGGTGCCTATTTTTCTTTCTTTTTTTTTTTTTCAAAAAGGGCTTCAAATGCTTGGCTTTTTTTTTTTAATTAATTAATTAATTTATTTATTTATTTTTGGCTTTGTTGGGTCTTCGTTTCTGTGCGAGGGCTTTCTCTAGTTATGGCAAGCGGGGGCCACTCTTCATCGCGGTGCGTGGGCCTCTCACTATCGCGGCCTCTCTTGTTGCGGAGCACAGGCTCCAGACGCGCAGGCTCAGTAGTTGTGGCTCACGGGGCTAGTTGCTCCGCGGCATGTGGGATCTTCCCGGACCAGGGCTCAAACCCGTGTCCCCTGCATTGGCAGGCGGATTCTCAACCACTGCGCCACCAGGGAAGCCCGGGGTGCCTATTTTTCTAGGAATTAATGGGTCACAGATGTCATCTAATGATGTCTTCTTCGTAAGAGATTCCTGATTTCTCATAGCTTCCTAACCTCCCATCATAGCCTTGAAGACTCTTGACATTACCTTTCTCCTGGAGAAAGAAAGGGAGGCCAGCCCCGCAGCCACAGGGTTATTACACGTTAAAGAAGCCCCAGCGAAGGTGTTTATAGGGCTGTTTATAGGAAATGATTGCTGTTCAGAGGTTAATGGTCTGGTACCTTCAGCTTTCTGGAGAGAAGTGCCTTAGAAATAAAAATAAAGTAAACCTGAGATTTAAATTCTGGAGTCTCCACTGGTAACAGGGACAAACAGTGCTTTTCGTTGAGTGCAGTGCTTCGTGGTTTTCGAAGCGTCATTTCAGTCTACGTAACCACCTTGTGAGACGAGAGTTCTTTTCACCTCATTTTGCAAAAGTGGAAATTGAGGCCCAGAATAGTGACGTGACTCTTGGAGAGTCTGTAAGCTGCAGAGCTTTGTTGAGATCCCGTTATTCTGGGCTCGTGGTCTTTCCACCACCCCAGGATCTTCTTGGTTTGGGGGTTGCTCTTGGGGTTGAGAAGAGCAAAAGCCTGTTTCCGCCAGACCTTGGGACTTGCCGTGGGATGGTATCTCTGTGGCGAAGCCTAGGTTTTGGAGTCCAGCTTCTCTCTCGGGCAAGTCATTAATCTCTCTGAGCCTCAGTTTCCTCTTTGACAAAATGGAGAAGGTAAAACTGGCTTTGCAAGGGTAAGTGAGATAATGCAGGCAAAGTGCCTGACACAGCAGGTGCTGGACAAATACAGCCTGGTCCCTGGGCTTGCTGGACCTTGTGTACCCGTCCCTAAGGGTTGGTGATACTTGGCCTGGCGACCTACCTGTTGCAACAGCAATAGGGTCTTGCTGTGCCGCCGCTTCAGTCTGCTCCAGTTCCTGATGTTGACTGAGAGGCAGCTGAGGAGCCCATTAACCAAACTCACCTAAATTCAGACCCAGCAGAAAGGAGTGGCTTCTGAATTTATAACTTCTCTCTCTTACTACGTCTGACAGTGTTATATGCATTTGCATATATGCATTGCTCCTGGAAATGTAGGAAGCAGAAGCAGCTCCTTTTGTAGATGGGTAAATTGAGGGACAGAGAAAATGACTTCCTGCCCAGGTTCACCTGACACATCCTTGAGGAAGTTCAGAGTAGAATGAAGGTCACTTTCCTCCTGGGCTTCTCCAGACTGATTTTTGTGTGGTTCCAACTTCTTTTGTTCTTTTCAGAGGGGAGGCAGTTGAGTTAAAACTCTAGCTCACTGTTTTGAACTTCAGCCCACACCCCTCCGGCAAATAATCAGCATTCATGTAGCCCAAGTCAAGGAAAGAGAAGTCTTTGTTCAAATCATCCCACTGTACTTTGGGATTCAGGATAGCACAGAAACCTGGCACACAGGCTTTTAAGGTAATAGATTTTATTGAATGACACTAAGAGTCTGCCTTCCCCTCGTGTGTGCAGCTTTTTGTCGCCTCTGCCTGTCGGCATCTGTGTGACTCATGTGCCTGAGGGCATGCTGCCGGGAACCGAACCACCTTCACAGCTGCTCAGCTCAGGGCCACAGACTCCTCTTCTCTTCTCTGGGGGAGGGCGCTGTTCTTGAGTAAGACCTGTCAGGAGTCTGGGGAGTTGAGGACAAATCAGTGTCTGCCCTGTCAGACTTTTAAGTGGGGAACACACCTGTAAGACGTAACTGGCTGGAGCAAATGTGCCAGAATGCCCACGTGCAAGTGACTGTTGCTCCTTTCAGAGTTGTCTCTTCAGGAGGCTACACACATGCTCCACTGATGTTCCCACTGCTCCAAATAATGTGGTCAACGACCTCTAGCAGTTTCCATCAGAGCCACCTTTTCAGCCAAGTGAGAAAATTCTTTTTGAGACATTTTTCATATCCTCGTTTTTGAATACCAAATGGTGTCCCAAGGGTGACCACCATCGTTTTTTGGTTTTTTTTTTTTTTGTTTTAAACCAGTTGAAATTCCAGATAACTTCTAGTGATTTCCAGAAGTGACAGTCACCCTTGGAGGGACCTAAGAGACCATGGCCCATGCTGAAGAGATTCAGAGGAACATCCTCTGAATGCAGATCTTGTTACTTGGCCAGGTGGGTAGCTGTGTGCGCCTTGTTCTTTCAAAGAGTCAGGTCAGGGACTGCTAGGTAATGGTTGAGTCTATTGCTTGAGTGGGGAGTCCTGGTGAAGACACGCTCCCTGTTTGTAGAGATGACATGGTCCCCTCTCTGGGGCAGATTTAGTTTGGACTTCAGTCCTGTCTGCTAATAAGGCAGCTTTCTCTGGATGTTGCTGAGCAGAGGTCTCTATAGTCACGGAGAATGAAGTTGTCTTCATGTGTTTCTCCCTGTCCTCACCCCGCCACCCCTGTCCCATCCCTCACTAATGTTCAGTGTTGGGGCCACAAACAGTCCTTTTCCAGCTGAAATCTGTTCATACCTGGCTCTCCAGGTGGTAGTCGTACCTTCTTTCCTCACCTACCCAAGGCTGCAAGGAAGTCATCTTTCTTCCTGCACCTGTGGCTGGAGGAGCTCCCCGGCCAGCCAGCATCCCAGAAGCTAGTGTAGGGAGGGGACATGGGGTTAGAATACAGGAAGATGACTACAGTTAGAGCTCAAGATTGTAAGGTGCAGAAATGGCAAAAGTGGTGGGCATCTGTCCCGGATTTCCTGAGCAATCACAAATCCAGATAGTCTCTTCTTTGTCTCACAGAGTAGTGATGGCATATCTAGTTGATGGAATGTGATGCAGTCATTTAAAATGACATGGATGAGTTTAAAAGAAAGTAGAGGGACTTCCCTGGTGGTCCAGTGGGTAAGACTGTATGCTCCCAATGCAGGGGGCCCGGGTTCAATCACTGGTCAGCGTACTAGGTCCCCCATGCCGCACCTAAGGGCCCCCGTGCTGCAACTAAAGATCCCACATGCCGCAACTAAGACCTGGTGCAGCCAAATAAATAAATAAATATTTTTTTAAAAAAAGAAGAAGAAGGGCTTCCCTGGTGGCGCGGTGGTTGAGGGTCTGCCTGCTGATGCAGGGGACACGGATTCGTGCCCGGGTCCGGGAAGATCCCACATGCCGCAGAGCGGCTAGGCCCGTGAGCCATGGCCGCTGAGACTGTGCGTCCGGAGCCTGTGCTCCACAATGGGAGAGACCACGACAGTGAGAGGCCCACGTACCGCAAAAAAAAAAAAAAAGAAAAGAAGAAAGGAGAAGATGTTTATATTACAATAAGTTTAAAAATCAACATGCCAAATCGTAAACACAGTATGATCACAATTATATAAAAACAAAAAAGCACACATCCCCCCCAAAAAAACACAGGCATATAAAAAAGAATGAAAGTAAATATACCAAGTATTAAAAATGACTTTTCTGTGGGTAACAGGACTATGGTGATTTTTTTCTTTCGTTTTAGCTTTTTTCTTATATTTCTCAAGTATTCTGTAATAACCGTCATATCAGTGTCTTAAATGGGAGCCAATTAAACTTGATAAAATCCCGAACAAACCTTTCTTACTGTTGGACTTTGTGTCCTGAATTTTGGCTTAGAGATACAGCTGCCGTGACTGAGATAACCTGAGAACTCTCCTTCCTTCTCTCAACCTCTGTAAATCTGAAGTCAGGCAAGCCCAGGTTCCAGGAAGACGTTTCGGGCATAGTTCTGTCTGGAGGCAGGGGCTGGACAAGGCAGCCTCTCAGAGCCCCTTCCCACCCCCGGTTGGCGATTATCTGTGCTGCACACAGCTTCTGCCAACACTGAGCGGACTCTAAGTGTGGTGACATTCTCTGAGTGGGGAGCAGTAACAAAAGTCTGGCTGGGATGGAGGCCGGGGGCGGGGAATCTGGAGTGAGTGCCTGAGCTGACAAGGAGCCAGTGATCTTTCTCCCTGGTGGGACTTGCACCTCCAGCTGCCAAGCATCTGGCAGGGCCCAGCCGCTTGGAAAGCTGGTGCCCGCTGCAGTGGTCCTGCTGCTGGCACAGCTCAGAGAGCACGGGGGTCACAGCTACTTGCGCGAAGGACTTCCCTAATGGTACAGGGTGTCAGGTCTCTGTCTTGGGGTGTGGGAAGGATCACTTATCCTTTGAGCAGCAGTGATTTTGAAGGAAGCAGCGTGTCTGCAGGGTGGAAACTAGGATTTTCCCTCGTAGCACCCGTGTAAAAGTAAGCCTGGCGAACAGACATCCAGAGCGTGTCTTCCTCAGCTGTGTCTTGCCTGGATCCTCCATCTCCATCTACTCAGGGCCCTGGCCCAGGCCTCCAAATCGGATTTTCTCCACTCCTCAAGCCAAAAGCCTCAGTTTACTGCAGCTACCTGGGTCCTGCTGCCCATCAGAGCAGCAGACAACCCAGCCATAGAATGCTGGGACTTACACTCTGAGGAAGGCTTAGGGATCCTAGAGTTAGCAGGGTCTGGGAAACAAGCGTTGAGCTGTTTAAGGATAGGGATTAGATTGTGTGGAGTCATTCTGCTGCCGCTGCTGCTTTGAAAGACTCTGGCAAATGCTGGGGCTCCGTGGAGGCAGGTAAGAAGGGTTCTCTGTGATGGCTCTTAAGTGCTATACCATGAAGTTCCCAGGGCGCTGGCCCTCCCAGGGCAGGTGGACCTTCTTGGTGGGACGCGTGATGTTGCTGGATGCCGATGGGGACACATCAAGGGGAACTTCACTGGGGATGCAGGCGTGCTTCATTTCTTCGTGCTCTCCAGGCATGGCACAAGGGGTTAATATCTTCAATGGCTCTATTTTGGGGCTAATGGAGTGTTCCTAGAATAAGACTCTTTGTTGAGTAATCTATTTTGGGAGGCAAGCCCCACTGGCATTTATGTAAGCGATTCTGTGTATCTGGGGGTGTGGATGTGTGCGCAAGTGGTTTCTTGTTACTAATTAGAAACAGCTTCTTTTGGGAGCCAGGGGAAATGGAGGTGTGTGTGTGTGTGTGTGTGTGTGTGTGTGTGTGTGTGTGTGTGTG